>NC_060904.1:957088-1052088 GCF_014805685.1 Silurus meridionalis
GCAGTCAAGGTTTAGATTTCACTAATTGCTTTTAAGTTTTGTTATTCAATCTGGTCCAAACTCCACCCATGATGAGGTTGAGGAGAAGGAGGAGAAGGTTGAGGAGGAGGAGGAGGAGGAGGAGGAGTGTGAACGGGTCTTTGCAATGCAACATTTTTTAAAGGTGTGTTTGGAAAAGAACCTGTCCATCTCGTTGCAACTGAAATCCTTATTGCTATCGACAACTGCAGTAACTCACTTCAGAATCACACACACACATACACACCTACACACACCTACACACACCTACACACAGATACACAACAACCAACAGACGTGAGTATATTTACCTTTTTAATTATAAAGTTATGAGGAGTCGGAGGAGACTTTCTGTTTTTAGCTTCAGTCTGATTATGTGTTGGTGTTGAGAATGTTGAGGTTGAATTTGGTGTTGAGGTTGATTTTGGTGTTGAGGTTGATTTTGGTGTTAATGGTCTTGAAGATGATTTGGGGCTTGATGGTGTTGAAGCTGATATTGGGGTTGATGCTGGTGTTGATGTTGAGGATGATTTTAGTGCTGATGGTGTTCAGGATGATTTTGTTCTTGATGTTGGTGTTGAAGCAACAACAGCTACTCTAAAAGAACCCTCTCTGACAGACAAACACACCACACAAGGTTCCACAAAGAACATTTCCACAATAGAACCCAACTACATTCTGAATTAAACCTTTTTTCCGGACTTGCAGTTTCTACATACTGCACCAGGAGGATTTTTTCAGCTATAATTTGGAGTTACTTGGTTACTACACAATTTTTAAAAGAGAAAAGTGTTCTTCAATGTTCTTTAACATGTTGATTGCATGATGAAGGGTTCTGGGAAGGGAAACTTACTAAAAAAAGGTAGTATTAAAGTATTAAAACAGAAATAAAGGGCCAAAATTTGAAAATTGGATCAGACCCCCTACGCACAAAATTGGCAATGAAAAAAGTCTTCATATTCAATGACCAGAAATTCGGAAGCAGCAGTTGTTATATCTGGAAAAAAAATCCAAATTCAGTCTCAATCTAGATCTAGGTGTAAATCTGATCCGTGACCTGTCACTCTGATGGTAATAATTAAACAGGAATGCATACGTTTTTCTTTTTTTCTAACATAAAACGGTGTAAATTAGTGTCAGCACTGAGGTTTGGCAGCGTGACATGCAGCAGATGTGTGTGTTTCTCATCTGACTGCAGAAAAACGGAGAAAAAAAGTTCATCAGCTCTGCACCTGGAGATTTTCTGTCTTCTGATGAGTCACAGGTGACATCCAGAGGTTTCCCTTGAAAACATGCTGATGCGCTTTCATTCACTTTATACGCACTCTAACAAACACCGATGTTTTTAGTACCGACACGTAGGTCATTAAACACCAGAGTGACTGAAACGTGTCAAAAAGACGAGATGTGAACAAACTCGAATGGAATGTATGGTGTGTGTGTGTGTGTGTGTGTGTGTGTGTGTGTGTGTGTGTGTGTGTGTGATGGGATTCGAGTCACGGGTTTAAAAAATTTTCATGTTTAAAATAGTTAAGATAGATGTTTTATTATTATAAATGTGTGAAGTATATGCTGAATGAAGAACCTCTGGAAGATGTAGGTTGTAAACATGGTTCGAAGGCTGATAGAGACTTCATGTGGAAGTTCATTCCACCACCCTGATGCCAGAACAGAGAAGAGTCTGGAAAAATGTCTTCCAAAGGTAGAGAGTTTAAGTTTTGTATTGGCTCTGTGGGCAAGCATTAGAGGTTTAAATCTGATACAGAAGCTACAGGAAGCCAGTGGTGAAAGCATGGCAGAGGGGAGGTTGGAAGGTGTGGAGAACCTTGGAAGGTTAAAAAACAAGTTGTGCGGCTGAATTCTGGAATGGTTTCAAAGGTCGAACGCCTTTCAGAGCTTTTGCTTCTGTTCTGTACCGACCAGGAACCAAATCCTGTATATTTTGTTTATTTTCTCAGCCTTTGTTTGCTCAGACACGTCATGCCATGTTCCTTGCTGAACGCTGAGAGCTTTTGTGTGGAAACCTACAGCAGGGTTTCTCGGCCATGAAGGGCTCCATACGGAACCCATGTCCAAGGAACCACGAAAGAACTCTAATACAATTTGTCAGACATCTGATCTCATCAGAACTTCAGGACTACAGCAAATATTCAGTGTATATGAAGTTTAAAAGTGAATGAAGATTAAATTATTAATAACATTCATGATCATAGTAACAACATCAACAAACAGAGAAACAAACAAACAAATGATTAATAGTCAAATAATTATTCATACGAATAAATAATGCAAATGAAATGGAGATAAAAGGGAAATTATTTATCATCATAAAAAAATGTAAACAAATAATTAACTAGTAGTCAAATTAAAGAAATACAATTAACGATGTTTTTATCACCATCATCAATTAACTTAATCAATAAACAAATAAATAAAAATAATAATGGTGTATATTATTTCATCATCATCATCATCATCATCATCATCATCATCACAGACATTTCCTATAGCAGAGCTCCAGTTGCACATGATACCGTTTCCTCCAGAAAGACACCAAAAGAACAATTAAGTGTTGATGATTGTTTCCTCTGAGCTGCTAAATATTTTTATAGATCATTTCTAAAAAGCAAAATATTAAGTTGTGAATGTGATGAGTACAAACGTATCCTTTTGTACATTACAGAAGTTTGTATGAAGGTTTCTGAGATCATGTGTAGTAACACCTCTGGGCCTCGTGTTCACAGTGACGTCGGCGATGAGAACTTCTGCACACGTCTCGACCTGCGTGTTTCTCACCTGCTTTCTGACGAAGGCAAATGGAAACGCTGAGGGTGAGGTCAAAGGTGTAGAAAAAGTTAAGGTCTTTACATGTCGAAGGAAACCGGTTGGAACACAGTGTAAAGACATGTCCGTACAGGAGCTCATAAAGGAACCTTTAAATAAATAAATAATTCCACCCAGGAGCTCTGTAACTAAAAGAGACTTTGAGAGACTCAGGCCTGAATCCAACATCATATATCTAATCCTTCTTTTATCACAAGTCTCTCAGGTGCCAGTGTGAATCCTCGTGGTCTCCACGTTGGATCTCGATTTTTCTGTATTTTATATTTTCCTGAGGGTGCACACATTTTTGCACTCCATTGTATTTCCACTGAGTCTTTTTGTCATATATCACAGTGAAACCTGATATCGATATTGGATACTATTTTTTTTTTCACACCCAAAACCTGTAATTTTGTTCCCAGACCTTAAAGAAAGAATTCAGGAATGTAGACGAGAGTAATTCCGTTTTTGATTTCCAGCCGATTTTCACTAATCCTGAGCTGAAAGACGGCTCGTGTGTAGAGGATTAGACTCAGAAACTGAGAGTGTTTCAGAGCTTCAACCCTGATATCTGTATTTGTCTTCTGTCAGATGTGAATGTAACGTGTCAGTACTCTGAGGACTGCCTCCTTCCCTGTAGCTTCACCCCTTCGGGCGAAGACGAGGTCCGCTGGTTCAAGCAGGATGTCCAGATTTATCCTCAGACACCAAACATGGAGAACTACAGGGCGTCTGTTTCGGTTCCTGAGCTGTCGCTCGGCAACGCGTCGATCCTCCTGCGTCGATGCAACCTGAACGACAGGGGGCGCTACAGGTGTCAAGTGACAAAGAAGGAAAGAACAGATTACTCCTTTGTCACACTTAGAGTAGAAGGTGAGTCACTTTGATTCTTCTCATTAAGAGGTAAGTTACATCGCTCCATCCTAGCGACTCGGGTCTTTTAATTCCGTTCACCAATCCAATACGTTCACTGACACTGGAGACTCCTTCCATCACTATAGAGTTAAAAAAGACATGTTCTTACCAACATCTAACCATGTTCTCATCTTCTTCTGTTTATTCCAGCCCCTATCCGCTTCGTGGATATTCAGATGACTCGTCTGAGCGGTTATGAGGAGGTGATGTGCTCCACAAGCGATGTTTACCCCCATCCTTACATCTCCTGGTCCACCGATTCAGCCACGCCCAGCGAGACACTCAAATACACCACAAGAATAAAGTCCGACAACAAGGGGCTGTACAGTGTGGAGAGCAAACTGAAGAAGCTTGTTAACCAAAACAGCCTCACCTACGTCTGTACCATCAACTCGTCCTCTGCTGATCAGATGTGGACCGCATCACTGTCTGAGAGAGGTCTGATCACCAGACAAATACATCATCATCTCTAAACCTCATGAGGTTTCCCTCTTTACGTTTCTCACTGGCTTTTGTCCTGATTGGTCTGGAGATGAAAAAAAAGCACACAAAAAAGATGGGAATTTTTTACATTTAAATCTATAAATATTATGAAAGAATTCAAATGTTTGCAGAGATGTTACTTCTAAAGTCCTGATTTTACATGTTTGTTGCTTTTTCTCAGTCCACAACAACGTCACGATCACATCCAAGCTCGAAACGGTCTCCACCTGGAGCCAAATAAACTCCTCCGAAGGTCAGAACCTCACCATCCCCTGCAGAAGCCCCTGGAACCTGGGAAACTTTACATTAACCTGGTCCTTCAGAAGAGCAGACATGTCCAGCAAAATCAGCACCTACGACAGCAGGACGCAGCGGATCTCCAACCACTGGAACGGCACGGCTTTGCTCGAACCCCGGTTCTTACAGGCAGGAGACGGATCCTTGAGACTGCTCGGTGCCCAGAGCCTGGAACACACGGGAGAGTTCACCTGTAACATCTCAGCGCTCCAGAGGAACTGCGTGGGACACACCAGGGTCACCATTACTGCACCCGGTCCTGAAAGTACAGTAGATCATCAGATTAACATAAATTACGGAGTGAAATGTAATCAGTGATCATGTGACCTGAACTAATCGCTGTAATAATAATAATAATAATAATAATAATAATAATAATAATAATAATTATAATAATAATTATAATAATAATAATAATACTTTTATAAAGATATACATAATAAATAAATAAAATATGTATCATAAAACAACAATAATAACAATAATAATAATAAAATAAATAAAACAAAAAATAATTATATTAAAATAATAACAAAAATATATAATGAATAATAATTATTAGTGCATGAAAGCAAGTAAATAATAATAGTAATAAAATAATAAAAAGACAATTATATAATATTAAATAATAATAAATGAATATTTAGAGTTCAGTCTGTAATTTTCACGCCACGTCCGATACACAATACAGACCAAAACAAAATCACAGAGTGGCACATGAAAGGGACGACATGACATAACTCCAGGCTGTTCAGGAACACGCACACACACAACCACACTCACACACACACACACACACACACACACACACACACACACACACACACACACACACACACAATTGAGCATCACATTTTTTCCTTCACTTGAACCAAGAGACCCAAACCTGTTCCAACATGACAATACATCAGACTTTACTAACGCCCTTGTGACTGAATGAAGCACCAAAAAAATTCCACAAAATCTAGTGGAACATCTTCCCAGAAAAGTGGAGCTCATCATAACAGTGAATGGAGAATAAATGTGATGCGGTTTATACTCCGGTGTCCACAAAGCTTAAGCCTTTAAGTGTAACTTATACTGAATACTTTTGTAAGAAGGAACAGAAGCACGATTTAGAAACAAGTTTTTTCCTTCTCACAGATGGAATTCATGATTTTTTCTTTTCCTCTAGATAAAGATCTGAAGACAAAAAGCCACACACCGTTGTGGATTCCTGTCACCGTCGTTCTCGCCACCATCCTCATCACTGTAGCTGTTATAGTAGCAATAACGAAATTACAAAGTGAGGAAATAAAGTCTCGAAATAAAAAATAAATTATATTTACATTATTCATGTTTTTGTCTAAATAATAATCGAGTTTTGATTCTTCTCTGTAGACAAGTTCAGACAAACCGCAGGCGCAGGAACGGCCCGATATTCCCGGGAGGTCAAAGGTAAAGAAATCATTCATGATTTAAAGAAAGTAAATAAGAGTCAAATGTGAACAGATGCAGGAAGTGACACGTGTCTGTGATTTACAGTTTCTGTAAACAAGAGCGAAGAAATAACAGAAGGGAGCCATTTAAATCCTGATCCAACCAAAGAGGGGAACACGTGAGGAGACCCACAAGGTTGCATTTTTTTTACATTTACATTCATAGCATTCAGCAGATGCTCTTATCCAGAGTGACTTATTTATACAGTTGAGCAGTTATGGAGATAGGGGCCTTACTCAGGGACCCAGGACTGGGATTTAAACTCATGACCTTCGATGCCTTACCCGCTACGCTCCAACCTCCATCTTCTGCAATTGCACAAACACCTTGAGGAACCGAGAGCAGAACCTGAGCTGCATGTGGATCATCTCAACAACAACAGGGATTTTTACTTTAATACATTCTGTGAAAAAAAGTGTTTTATTTGACATCTTATTGTATAAACAAAACCGTTTATGATTAAACATCTACAGTTTTACTTTCAGTTTTTTTATATTGAAGAAGAAGGACAAAGAGAAAAGTAGTAATGTGTATTATGATAGAGCACAGGGGGCGCTATCACACACACTGTGTGTGTGTGTGTGTGTGTGTGTGTGTGTGTGTGTGTGTGTGTGTGTGTGTTTCAGTGTATTAGCTATGATAGACCAGAAGGGGAGCTGTCCTCCTATGTGTTCTCGTGTAGTATATTTTAAGTGTATTAGCTATAATCGACCACAGGGGGAGCTGTCACGCTTGTGTGTGTCAAATCAATCAAATCAAATTTTATTTGTCACATACACATACATCGAGAGTGCGACATGCAGTGAAGTGCTTTTTACGACTGTCCAGCATTTAAGCATAAAAGTAGTAGAATTAAGGGTAAAAATAAAACCAAAAAAGGTAGATAAATAAAAAGTATAAACTATAAAATATATATGAAAATATATGTATATACATGGATGCGTATGGCAGATATTTACAGTACAGCTTAAAGTGATTTAGTGATTGTTGTTAAAGTGTCCATGTGCAGTGTGATGTGGTATAAAGTGGCATTGTGCAGTTCAAGTCCAGAGTTAAAGTGACAGTAAAGAGATTAAAGTGTCATAGTGCAAAAAAAGTGTGAAGAAATGAGTGAAGATGGAGAGAGAGGTCCAGTTTTAGATCCTGCGTGTTTCCTGGTTTAAACTCCAAATGGCCAGAAGCTCCTCCTCATTCTCTCTGTGCTTGCTTTCAAGGAGCGAAAGCGTTTCCCTGAACACAACAAAGAAAAGGGTCCATAGTTTGGATGGCTGAGGTCCTTCACAATCTTCCTGGCCCTGGTCCGGCACCACGTGCTGTAGATGTCCTGCAGGTTAGGAAGCTCGGTGTGGATGGTAAATTCAGCTGACCGCACCACCCTCTGGAGAGTCCTGCATGGTGATGCTCCCAAACCAGGAAGTGATGTTACCTGTCAGAACGCTCTGAATGGTGCAGGTGTAGAAAGTCTTTAGCACCTGAGAGGGAAATTTGAAGTCCCTTGAGCATCTCAGATGGTATAGATGCTGCTGGGCTTCTTCACCAGGGTGTTAATGTGACAGGACCAAGACATCCTGTGTGATGTGAACACCTAGGTACTGGAAACTATCCACTCTCTCCACTGGGGTCCCGTTGATGTTTAGCGTTTGGTATGACTGCTCCTGCTTCGTGCTTAAGTCCACTATCAACTCCTTAGTCTTGCTGATGTTCAGGAGAAGATTGTTCTCTTGGCACCATCTCTCCAGGTTTTTAATCTCCTGTAGGTAGGCCGTCTCGTCGTTGTTGGAGATCAGGCCCACCACAACAGTGTCGTCAGCAAACTTGATGATGGTGGTGGAGTTGGAAGTGGCCACACAGTCATATGTGTACAGTGAGTACAGCAGGGGGCTTAGAACACAACCCTGGGAAGCTCCAGTGCTGAGGGTGAGGGTGGATGAGATGTGTTTGCCCACCAGTGCTGCAGCAACCAGTCTAATAATCACCCATAGGGAAATAGTGAAACCTGCCTCGCCTTTATCGGCTGTGGAGATGATGAGCTCTTTCACTATATTACATCACAGTTAATGATCCTCGACGTGAAGGACGGGTCATCCACAGCACACTGACGGAGATCTTTGCAGATTTTGATAGGGTGTTTCCTGTGACTGTGCGTGCAGGCATCTGTAGGTGTGTTACAAAACTTTTTTGATACCACCTCGTATTTATATTTGGGAGGTGGAAGCTTAGTGGTTAAGGCTTAACTCTAAGCTTATCCCTGAGTTTAACTCTGATCTGAACTCTGAGTTTAACTCTAAGATGAACTCTAAGATGAACTCTAAGCTGTATATAACTACTATATGAGATTAATGATGTTTCAGTTCAGTTAATCTGCTGGACCTTCGTCTCAGCCTCGGAATGCAATGCCGAAAAACTGGTCCGATTCCTTCATTCTTTTTGACAACAGGAAATTAATAGAATAGAAAAAAGAAAGTAACAATCAGTACTCAGTGCTCAGGAGTTCTGAACATCATGAAGCAGCAGATTTGGACGTTTGTGCTGTTTTGGTTGATATCACTGAGCACCGGAGCGGGTGAGTAGAACCTTCAAACTGTATTAGATGTTTCTGTGTCACTGTCAGTGAGATCATCAATCAGCTCCAAATAACACACGGAGTTTCTCATTTGTCTGATGAACAGCTGAGAGAGAGAGAGAGAGAGAGAGAGAGACAGAGAGAGAGAGAGAGAGAGAGAGGAATTATTTCTATTAAATATTCTTTAATAATTTGTGCTGTAAAATAACACTGTACTGACCAATGCAGGAGGTGAGTAGAAACTTTATGACAGTATTGGTTCCTCTAAAAAAAATTTAATAACTGGTTTTATTGTGAGGCTTCAAATTAATTGCTTTATTTAAAATGCATACTGAAGAGCCACAATGCATCTAGGAGCATGTCCATTTGGCAAAGTACATCAGCTGTATCTTCACAGACACGAAAATAGAGAAACTTTGGACGAAAACACAATGATCGCTACTGTGACACCTTGAAGAGCTTAATGATGTTTAAGCGCTGCTTTGCTGTGGCTTCATTCTGTGCATCTACCTCACTCATAACTCCTGTGTTCTTCAAGAAGAAAATGGGCCAAAAATTGTGGGTTCTTCTTATTTTTATTTTTTATTTATTTATTTTTTTTAAATGAAGGTATCCCAACTAATTTGTCGACGTCTGTAGTCTTGGTGTGGCTCTTTTTGTAATAATTTTAGATGCTATTCACATTTAAACCAAGAAATCTGCTATACAGATGTTTGAGACCTGCTGTTCCAGGGGATTATTTTGGTTTAAAAATTTTGTAAAAATGTAAAGAATTTGCTGATGGTAATTTTTCATCTTTAATTCACCCAGAAATCATGGTCACCTGCTTTTTCACCGCTGACTGCCTGCTTCCCTGCAACTCCACGCATCACATCATCATCATCCACTGGAACAAAGTCGGGAAAGAAAATGCAGTCCATATTTTTGACAATAATTCTGATCATCTAGAGAACCAGGACGTGGATTTCCGTGGACGGACGTCTCTGTTCAGGGATCAGATCTCTCAGGGAAACGTCTCACTGCTGTTGAGAAAGGTCAGGGTTGAAGATGAGGGGATCTACACCTGCTACACGTTCTCCAGATCTGAGCAACTGGAAGAGATTATACATCTGGATGTGAAGGGTGAGATCATGAATGGAGGGATGAAGTATTTAAAAATGCTTTAGAGGGTCATAGTACAATTTTCTCAAATAGAGAAATGACTACAGAAGTGGTTTGTTTGTGCCTCTTTCTTTCAGCCGCAATCAAAAGAGTGGAAATTAAACTCAATGATGAACAAATTACCTGCAACGCAAGTGAGGTTTACCCACAACCAATAATCTCTTGGTTCAAAAATCAGGAGATGATCAGTGACGATCATATGACAAACATGACGACTTTAACAACAGACACACAGGGTCTGTTCTCACTGACGAGCCACTATAACTATAAGAAAGATGAACGTGACAGAAACACAGATCAGTCACTCAAACGGAAGACCGAATACTCCTGCTCCTTCAGCTTCGAGGACAAGAGCCAAACTTACAACGCCAGCCTGAGACACGGTGAACATCACACACCATATCCAACACTTCAGCACCATGTGATCTAAATACAGATTATATTCTGAATGCTGGATTGTGATTGGCTGGAAGTTCAGTGAGGAATAGAGTAAAAAACAGCAGCAGGAGTTCGACCTCAACAGCTTGATTGTTCGCAGAAACGTGACGTAAATCTCTTTTCCCTCCCTCATGTAAATAAATGTAATCTTCTGGCACTACTTTATCTCGATCTGCACTTGTACGAACTCCCTGGAACACCTCACACCTCCACCTGAATCATCACTTACATGCGAAAGCACGAGCAGAACTTTAACAAACATTTCCTATTTTTTCAGACAAAGTGAACATTTATTCAGGACAGGACGCTAGAATTTGTTGTCCTGTTGCTCATGGAGATGCTGGAGATTACATCATCACCCTGAGATTTGGAGAGTCTTCCACCATTCTGAAGTCACACCAAACTAACATCTCCATTAATTGGTCAGGAATAAGTGTCCATCTCGCACATGATGGAAACGTCATGCTTTCCGACCTGGACATGAACAAACATGCAGGAAACTACACCTGTGAGATGTTTACTGAACAGTCCATTACTCAGGTGGTGCGAACCTCCGTGCACATCATATCAGGTGATGCTTAAAGACCTTTACAGCTTTAATGGTCGATATTTTGAGCAGTTTTTTCTTTTATATTTCTGTATTATATAAAATGTGTATTTTCTTCTTATAGATCTCCACAATAACGGGATCGCTGAAGTTTTGGGTGCTGCTGTTCCTATCCTTTCCATCATTACTATAATCATCTACTGTGGATGCAGAAGATCACATGGTGAGATCACTTCCTGTGATGTCTATGATGTGTAAATGTTATGGTTATTTACAGTTACAGTAAAGAGATTAACCACAGACTCTAAGCGTTGCTATGCAGTGAATTGGTTTGTAAGATGTTTATTTAACATTTATGGACAGAGTCTCCAGTGCTTTGTAACAGTCAGTATGTAGAGCTGGACATTTTTTGGACATTTTCCAGCATCTTAAGAACAGAGGAGTTTTTTGAACACTTTTTTACAAGTTTCTTTACAGTATGCTGTAACTCTGTGTATGATCTTTCTTTTCCAGGAAGGAACAACAGAAATCAAGAGAACTCAAGAGAAAATCAAGTCTACGAAGAAGTCATGTTAGAACCTCTTTCTGGAGAAAACCTAAGCGCTGATGCATGTTCATCCAATGGCAGAGCCCACAGAGAACCAGCTCAGAGGATCATCATGGAGATAATGGAACCAGAGTGATTCCAATGTGAGCTGGATAAATCTGCCACAGAGACGTTTGACGTGACGTACACGACATGCGGCGACGATGCAACAAGTCATCTGAGGTGTTTCGAGCTGCATGCGCGCTTCAAGAATGGAAGAACATCACTGGAAGACGATGAGAGATCAGGAAAACCTGCAAAGAGTTCAACGGCCTAAAATTATCAAAACAGCTCATGCACGATGACCGTCGGAGAACAATCCACACTACGATCTCACTTCCGCACCCACACTACTCACCAGATTTGTGGACTTTACCCTCTTCCTGGAGATGAAGATCCAGCTCAAAGGTCACTGTTTTGACACTATTGTGGAGATCCGGAGCGAATCGCAGAAGGTGCTTGACACTCTGTTTAAGGCTTTTACTTGTTTCCAGCTTGTAAGGAAATTTGGGGTCAGACGTAATGTGTAGAGAGAATTCAGGGGCCTTAATCAGGGGCCCAGCAGTGTCAGCTTAGTGGTGCTGGAGCTGAACATTGATTAGGACGGTGTGCTGATGTCAGAGACACAATAAACAACCTGATTTCTATGAAGTCACCCCAGAGTCCTGATCATTCGGCTGCTACTGTTTTTATATTTGATATTTATTCATAGAGTCGCTTTATTTATTTATATGTATTGTTTGTATCTTCTGTTTTTAAAGAAAGTAGAAATATATTTTCTTAGTCACCTGATCATCCTGTCATCCTTCTAATGCTGCAGAAGCAAAAGAAAAACTATGACTCACAATAACCTTCTATAACAGTTTGGTATGTGATCCTTGCAGGAGGAGGGGGGGGGGGCTTGATGGTGGGTAGAATTGATGGTAGAATTTCTGATGAAATCATGCAGAAACTCACTGATGTTGTTAGTCGTTGTTGTTACAGAAAATGTTTGTTATCTACTGTCAATTTTATTTTTGAAAACATTAATAAATATAATGGTGTTGAAAAATCATGGCGTTCTGTGTTTCTGTCATTAACTCATTTCCATGGACAGAATTAGAGAGAAAAAAATTCATTAAACAATGACCTCATATTTTCTATCCATTTATGTTCGTATTTAATGTTTATCATTAATGTGATTCTATTTTTTTTTATCTGTTTTTTCATAAACTCACTGATTGATTCATTAAGAAAATAGTTTTTTTTTAAAAGAATGTAACCTGGTTTGGAGAACTCTGGTCCTGGAGCTCATCACATGGAGGAAGTCGAGAGATTTATGCGTTCAGTATAAACTGTCGTGATCAGGAGTTTCTGAAAAACTCACACTATACCATTTTAATGCAACAATCTGATGAACAAAAAATCCATAAGCACATTCCAAAATCTGGTGGAACATCTTCCCAGAAGAATGGAGGAAGTTAAACGAGCAAATTGGGACTAAATGTGGAATGAAATGCTCAAAAATCACATACCAGACTTATGACCAGGTGACCTAATACTTTTGGTTATATAGTGTATATCTAAATAAATAAATATTATAATAAATATAATTCAGAATTCGAGCTGGTTCACCACACCTTCATCTCACCATCGCTGGAGATCGTGTTCCATAAATGGTTTAAAGAGAGCACTGATATTTATTATACAGAATATAATTACTGAGATTTTATACTCTATATAGTTTTATATTTCATAATAAAAGTAGGACTTCATTCCGTCCCCCACAGCGTTATCTCCAGTGAGTTAATCAGTGTTAGTCTGATAGAACACATGACCTTCGCCTCGAAATGCAATGCCGTAAAACTGGTCCGATTCCTTCATTCTTTTTGACAACAGGAAATTAATAGAATAGAAAAAAGAAAGTAACAATCAGTACTCAGTGCTCAGGAGTTCTGAACATCATGAAGCAGCAGATTTGGACGTTTGTGCTGTTTTGGTTGATATCACTGAGCACCGGAGCGGGTGAGTAGAACCTTCAAACTGTATTAGATGTTTCTGTGTCACTGTCAGTGAGATCATCAATCAGCTCCAAATAACACACGGAGTTTCTCATTTGTCTGATGAACAACTGAGAGAGAGAGAGAGAGAGAGAGAGAGAGAGAGAGAGAGAGAAATTATTTCTATTAAATATTCTATAATAATCTGTGCTGTCTATAAACTGAAACTCCTAAAAAGGGATTAAAAATCTCGAGATTAAATATGAATTAATTCTATAATAGGAAAATAATCTTTCTTTTTTTCTCTCTTTCTTTCTTTTGTTTTTTGTTCTTTCTAGTTAAATAGTATTTAATTAAATTTCTACCAAAGTTTTGAAATTTCCTGAACTTTGACACGAGTGAGCAAATGATTTATCAGAAATGGATCATACACACACACACACACACACACACACACACACACACACACACACTATGTGTCATATCTATGAAATGAGTTTGATTCTGTTTCGAGGTGTGTGATTGATACTTAAGCCCTTTGGTATGATGGATTTGTTTGCTGCATTCTTCACATTCTCAGGGTTTTTACTCGTCAGTCTCCTCCCTTTGTTTTGTGTAGAACATTAAATCATTTTGTTGTTCTACTCATGCAGACATCACAGTGACCTGCATCTCGACCAGCGTCCCGACCAGCGTCTGCGTTCTGCCCTGTACATCCCCATATAATGGAGTCATCCACTGGGAAAAAGATGAAAAAATCGTCCATTCCTTCTTCAAAAAAGCAGATCAACTGGCGTACCAGGACGCCGACTTTAAAGACCGGACGTCTCTGTTCCAGGATCAGATCCCTCAAGGAAACATCTCACTGATGCTCAGAAAGATCAGGCCTAAAGACGAGGGCAGATACAAGTGCTACACCGCAACGGACTCTGATAACAAGGAACAGTTCGTCTTGCTGAAAGTCAGAGGTACGAGACATGGAATAAATCAGTGTGTGTGCTGCTTTTATAGTAAAATAATCAAGGGTGAGGTGAAATATGGTTCTGTCACAGCACGGCTTTTATTCCTCCTGTGCTACTTCTACACAAATCCGGATTAATTTAAAATGCCAAAAACGCTCCGCATCCATCACTGTTTCTTTACTTTCTGGCTGTTTGACACGTCAAATATATCCGTTTTTGTTTTTAAATGGTGAAACATCCAGGTGTTGCTGATGAAACGCATGAGATTAGTTTGGGAGTACATCTAAAAAAGCAGATCTTTTGGCAGTTTGGTGCTCTGGAGAACTGTGAAGTGTCTACATCCTGCCGAGAAGAAAGGACCTCAGGGAAGCAACATTTCTAAACAATCCTTCTCGCTGCATTTGCAAATCGTTTGGAAATGGCCTTATAACCCTCTCCTGACTGTTTCTGCTCATCAGTCTATAAAGGGTCCTAAGACCATCTCCAAATGACCTGACATTCAGTGTTCAGCGGTGCTATGGATTGTTTTGAAATGTAGAGCCTTTAAGAAGGTTACTAATTTTTCAGTATTCTGCCAAAATGCAGCTGAAGGTCAAAGTATTTAAAGGAAAACCCTCAAAGCTACATCAAGTAACCTTCATGCCTCAGTAAGTATAATAATAAGGTCGAGAGCAAGTCCAGCTTTCCTTCATAAAGTATATGGAGCATGACACAGGTTTGCCAAACTGCATCTGAAGAAACCACAAAAAGTTCTCAGGTTCTCATCTCAGGAGATGTTCGGTTACACTGTGAAAACCGAACACAGTGTATTACTACATCATGATCGCGATGGTGGAGGGATGATCACTTGAAAAAGTCTTCTGATATTCTTTTGGGATTTTGGAATGAGATTTTTGTTCTTTTCTTCAGAAACCGTGTCAACTCACCATACATTCATGATTAAGTAAAGATATTGAGATTTACAGACACGCCCACTTTGTCAATCGTTGCTTTGATATTTGCTGATGATGTTTGAACCCTGATGAAAGTTTCACTTGAAACTAAAGTTCTTATTTTTAATTGGTTCTTATTTTCTGTTACGATTCATGAAGATCAAACCAGTCATAGAAAAGTGAAACTTGTCAGTTAGACGAGTGAGATTGGATGGATTGGACTCGTGGTGTTATGGAGCAGGGTTTTATGCTTTAATATTTCATGAACCAGGAGATTGAAGATTTTTTCTTCCCTTCGCCTTCGTTTGTTATTGATTCATGTGTATCTTTTTTTAGTGCCACTTAAACAGGTGGATTTAAAAAAGACAAATGAAGGAATTTCCTGCGTTGCAAAAGACATTTACCCGAAACCCGGTATCTCCTGGTACAGAGATAAAAGCCCAGTAGAGTCTTTTGTAAAGACAACTGTGGATAAAGAGGGTCTGTTCTCAGTGAGCAGTGTTTTCCCCCAGTCTGTCACAGAAAACACCACGTACATCTGCTCCATCAACACCGAGGAGGAGATTTTTACTGCCAGCCTGAGAAAAGGTAAATATCTCATCAAACACCTCAAAAAGCCTCATCCAACAGAACGTGCAACATCTCAAACACCTCAACACCCAATCCAAGGTTTCATCCCACACCCCATTAGCACCCCATCCAAATCATCATCAAACACCTCATCTCAACACCTCCTCCAACTTCTTATCATCTCATCCAACACCCAGTCAACACAACATCCCATCCAACATCTCAACATATCCAATACCATCAAGCACCTCATCCAACACCTCCTCTAACTTCTTATCACCTCCAACACAGCATCCAATACCATCAAACATCTCATGTTGGATGAGATGTCCCATCCAAACTTCCTCAAACACCTTATCTAATGAACCAGAGCAGTTTTAACAATCATGTTCTGGTTTTGCAGAGAGGGCTGAGATTTATCCAGGACAGGACGCCACTATTCACTGTCCTGTCTCTAAGGAAAACGCTGGAAACATCACTCTGTGGTTTGGTGAATCTTTTATCAAGCTGAGTTACAGCCAAACAACACAGCAATCTACCATTAAAGATCAGTGGAGGGGGAAAACGCTGCACCTGGCGCACGACGGAACTGTTACAATACACAACCTGGGGAGCGCTGAAGATACAGGAACATACATATGTGAAAGAACTACTGCACAGTCCAGATATATGGTGGAAACCTCATTGAAGATTACATCAGGTGATGTTCCTCTTCAGTTCCTTTCATTAATAATGTATAAAATATGCAAATATCAGCTTGATATTTATATTTTAAATAATTTTACTGCACTATAATGAAGATTATTGTATCTTTATAACAGCGAGTCACCATGTTGGTACTGGAGTTGGAATTGCTCTCGGTGTTCTACTTCTCATAATTATCATAGCTGGCGTAATATTTTGGAAGAAACGAGGTAAAAAAGAAGAAAAAGGTGAGGTCACTTCCTTTTCCTGTAATGTGGACAAATCTAATATTTAATCAAATCAAAGTTAATGACAATATGGTAATTGTACAGTACATTTGCTGAGTATTGAGTCAGAAATGTAAAAATAACTCTATACTGCGACTCTACAGGACACCGAAGTCTTATATATAGATGTTGTAGTGCGCTGTTTGTAATTTCTTGCACTTAGAAAGAAGAAATTTAACTTAGAAAGAGAGAATTCTATAAAGTACAAGTGTTTAGATCTTTCCACTCTACAAACAACAAATACATTCATAAATGACTGCAGAACTGATGAGTTATAAAGTGTGTTATCCATTATGGTGCGCTAACAGTCCTGATCTTATTCTTTATAGCAGCAAAAGTTTCTACAGAGGGAAAACCAGCGATCAGAGAAAACCACTGTGAATTAGAAACACTCCAATCGAGTTAACTGGAGTTATATTTGTTGATTTTGTATGACTGTGCATGAAGGAACCTCAAGCGAATAGTGAAAATAGAGAGAAGGTGTTTCCATGTCTCTATTTGCCACCAACAAGGGCAAAAGAAATCCCTAAACATCTCAGGGCTGTGACCACTGACTGGAGTTACCTGAATGAAGCCAGGACTCAGATCCTCTCCTAATTCTATTCATCTTTTGATTAGAGATGATTTATCAAAGTTGAAGGTCTGTTTTTTTTTTTTTTCTACAACAAATATGCCATAAACTAATAAATAATAATAAACAGGTAAATATTGTTAATGCACCCGTTTCAGCGCACAAAAAAACTATAACTGATATCTTTGAAATGAGTTTGAAAAGTGCTTTGAAGTTTAAATTTTTTTTATTGTTTATGAAGGAACTTCAAATGTGTATATAATGTAAAGATAAAATTATTTTTTATTATATTTGTGTACATTTAAGTGTAAACCAAATAAATTCGTGTTTATAAACAGTGTGCTTTTTATTTACAGTCTGCAAACTTTAAAAAAAGAAAGAAAAAACCTCAGAGCAGAAAGATTTCTACTAAATTCTATGATGGCCATCAGAAAGAGAGTTACAGAAACGAAAACAAGTAAAGCCTGTTTATTCCATCATTCCAGGCCTGCTTGTCAATCATCAGCTCACTGAATTAAATAGAAACTGCACTTTCACAGATCACTCCTGCACTACAACACAATAAATTTAGCAGAGTTTGACCTCAAAAAACGACCACTTATTTCCATAAAAGTTTTATTCCCTATTTGGGGTGTGCAAACTTTTGCACTCAACTATATCCAGTACTTTTGGCGGATTTTTCTTCAGTTTAATTTTAATTTTTTTTGTATCATAAAAAGGAGTTTACAGGTCACCGTTGCGCACAGTGACACCTACTGGCAGGACATGTAATTGATTCTCTCAATGTTGGAAACAGGGATAAAAGTTAAAGATGTGATGCATCGATTTTTTTTAAAAAGTGAGCATCAGATAGAAATTGCCATTGGTCACTTTTATTATTTAGTAATTGAACAATAATTGGTGAACGATTTTCTCTACATTGATTGATTTCTTGTCGCTAAACTGTTTCTCGAGTCACATAGAATACAGATTCACATGGCAGAGGCAGAGCTGCATCTTCCTGCACACAGAACAGGAAAAGAACATCTGGATTTATTTCATCTTTTCATTTCGCACTACAGAGTCCTGTTTGTGAAAAGACCATCCGTTAGAAGTCAGTAGGCACGTAATAAAGTAAATAGATGATTTGACGTCAGTCTAAACAGAAGTTTGTCTGTACCCTAGTGAATTGCGGAGCATCTTGTTTTTTTCCACTGCATCGTATCGCATTGTGTTGAACTGAACCGAAATCGGATTCCGCTGCATCGTAATAAATCGTTTTGGAATGCAGAGAAATTAATGAAAAGTTCATTTATTTATTTAAAACGTGATAGGGGAGAGGAGTGACGTGTGGGAATAGGACGAAAACAAAACACACAAAAACGCAATAAGTTACCTGGATCTTAGATTAAAAAAATGTTTTAATTTAAATGATTTATATCAGTTTGTATTAGTAACCCGAGTTCATCATGGGTAGTGTGTGTGTGTGTGTGTGTGTGTGTGTGTGTGTGTGTGTGTGTGGCAAGTGTCTTTCAAAGGGTGCCATTACTTTGGCAATCCATAAATCTGGCTATGTATACAGTGAGAGTGTGTGTGTGAGTGTGTGTGTGTCTGTGTCACAGAGAAAGGTTGGCTGTGGCGTCGCTCTTCAGTTTGCCGCTGCTCAGGCTGTGGATCATGGCGATCATCTGCGTGTGCTTGCCCAGCTCCTCTTCCCTCTTCTGCAGTTTGGACTCCAGCTGAGATCTTTGCAGCTCCAGAGACGAGGCCTGCGGAGGAAAACCGCTCGAGATGATCCACAGAAACGCTACGACTCTTTCATACAGGTGTTTAGGATAAACCTTCTTTGCTCCCACCTTGATGCTAGCATCCTTCCTGGCCTGCTCGGTTTTGGCGAGTTCCTTCCGCAGTGTGTTGATGTTCTCCTTCATTTCTTCAGCCTGCTCTTCCTGCCTCCTTGCCTCGGCCTGCAGTTCTGAAATAGACACAAAGCAGCAGTTTTTAAGTTGAATGCAGATGTTTCAGATGAAAAAATGAAGTGATGGTGAAGGTGTCAGGGCTGCATGATGCATTTACAGCGTTCATCCTTAGTAACGGCCTGGTCAGGGTCACGCTGCTGACTCTTCTACAGTCACAGCTTAAAGAAAAACCGTTCGGGATTAAATCATACACACGTTTCCTCACCCGCTATAGTGTCACGTTTCTCCTGCATTTCAGCTTCCATCCCGGAGATCTTCTCCTCCTTCTGCTGCAGCTCTGACGACAACCTAAATGTGAAATTCTTACGTTTAATCAGTCAAATAGAATAATTAATTATTTTGGCTGTTACCAAGCAAAATAATACTATAATATAAAAAATTTAATAGTTGTTTTTTTGAGAAACGTTTTGTGCGATACTGATTAACGTACACATTTTCTTCTCCATATCTTGAATGAACTCTAAACGTGCACATGTCCAACCTACTAGACTTCATCACGTCATGTGTGCGTAGGTGTTTATATAAAGTATATCTATATTTATATATATTTTACACCCCCTGGATTGTATGTGGTCATTTTCTCCTCCAAAACAAGAAAGCTGAAGATGTGAAAGGTGGTTTTATTTTTGCCTCTTTCGTGGTTAAAGTTTTTTTTTTTCTTCTTCATTGTATTTCCTATAGAACCTCATGTTTCACACAGCAGTGTGATGGAGATTTTTGGTGACCACTGACTGACCTCTCCTGCTGCAGCCTAAACCCCTCGTTGCTCTTCCTCAGGGATTCGGCCTGTTGCGTGAGGGAGATGTGGGTGGCCTGGAGCTCCTTCAGCATCACTTCACTCTTACTGTACCTGGAGATGAACCAAGGTGGCACCGTTATTGAGTCCAGAACGTTAAGGTTTTGGCAACCTGAGAATTGTAAGAGGTACTGTAGGAGTTTCTGACCTGCTTAGCAGCTGGTTGTAGGTGCTCTTCAGGTTCTGGTGTTCGTCAGACACGGCCTGCAGACGGCTGTTGTGCTGTAGGAGCTGCTGACTGTCGCTCTTCAGCTTCTCCACCTCCATCACCTGATCGCTCAGCTCAGCCTGGAGATCTTCTTTCCTCCTCTCAGTGTCCTTCAGCAGAGAGGCCAGCTTCCGGGCCTTCACATCAGACAGACGTGAGAATGTATGCATGTGTGCAAGTGTGTTTGTGTGCGCATGTATGTGTGTTTGTGTGCGTATGAGTAATAAGACAACTGTTATGCGGTTTTAGAAAAAAACTAATAATTGAGGCTACGTGAGATGTGCATCAGAACAGTGTGTTTTAAAAAAAGGTGTGTATGTGTAAATGTGTGTGTGTGTGTGTGTGTGTGTGTGTGTGTGTGTGTGTCACCTCAGCCTCAGCCTGTGCTCTCTGACAGCGGTACTGAGCGATGAGACGATCAGCTTGAGACAGAGCAAGAGCTTTGGCCTCCAACAGGTCCTGCAGACGACCTTCTTTAGACTGTACACACACACACACACACACACACACACACACACACACACACACACCGCCCCCCACACACACCCCACACACACATTAAGTGAGAGACAAAGAAATTATGAATCATACAGAAACAAATTCATGTATAATCTAATTTCCTTGTAATTTAATTAATTACTTTTTTAATAAATAGTTTTGATAAACTTTTCTACAAATATCTGAGCTGTAAGGTTACATACGGCCAGGGCGGAGATTTTCTGTTCGTACACGTCGATAATCTCAGACATATGAACATCTTTGATCTGCTCCTGTAACTTAAAAGAAGAGCAGAATTCTATTAACCAGACACAGGAAGTGTTTCTTTTCATGAGTTCACCTTATCTTATCTTATCGACTCAAGCATATACAACTACTACTAGACAGGCAGGCAGACAGACAGACAGACATGTATAATATTAACGATCAGCATTAATAAATGACTTTTTATTAATTACGATATAATCTGTAAAATTACAGAGTAAAGGTTACAAAATCCCTCAGGTCTACAATAGAAATATCAATATAAACAGGAGGACTTTTTTAACCTGACATATATACAACATAAAATATAAAATACAAATTGTTTATTTTATTATAATTCATAAAAATAAAAATTTATTTCATTTTCATTTGGAAGAAAAAAAACTGAATAAATAAAGTTCAATTAAATAGTAAAAATAAACATACAAATACATAAATTACATTACGAAGTGCATAAAAACAGTATAAAGTAAGTTTTTTTTAGAAAGTAAGACGGAATTAAATTATGATTTAGTTTTTCATCTTTTTAAAGAGAAAAAGACCGAACACATTTCAGGCCATGAGGTTATGTGATAGACAGGTGTGATGCGATTAGAGAACAGTTAATGCTGCTGAGGATGGCGCCCCATCAAACATCTAAAGACCCATGAGGATACTGAGCGGAGTTAAATAAAGGATCTGTACTGTAATCAATATAAACAGTCTGCTATGATGGCTTTAACAATGACCTTTACAATAATCTCAACAATGAAGTTCACCATTCGGTGTTGAGGATGAGGACAATAATGCACACCTACTGGCCAATCAGATTTCAGAATTTAAACGGTGCTCTAGTGTAAATTCCCAATAACGTCCACAATATTATTTATTTAAAACGGTCCATAACTGCAAACAAACAACAATGTGATCAAGCGAATAAAAAAAGAATGATAAGTAAATGAAAGTAAATGAACCTGAATGCCGCTCTGCAGTTTCTCGATGAGGCTGTCGATGTTCTGCCGAGACGGACTGTTCGGAGCGAAGTTCTTCACCGCGGGGACTCCGTCCTCCTGAACGCCGCTGCCTCTGACGCCCAGCTCACCCTCGCGCTTCCAGTATGCGTTATTCGCTGCGATGCTTTCTCCTAATCTGAGAGAGAAACAAACACAAACATTATGAGTATACGTGTGTACACAAAGTCTAACAGCCATATTCCTCTTACAGAATAGTTTAAAAGAATCATTATTCTTTTATTTATTATGTACACTATATTTATATATATATAAAAAATAAATGTATGATTATAAATTTATGGGAAAAATTTATGAATTAATAAAAATTCTTTTTTTCTACACTTTTTTGTAAAAAAATGTCTTTCTCCCTCATGATGTCTCAGTCATGTCCTCGATCTGCTCGTGCACTCACATGATGGCGGGGAAGTCAGGCAGCGGAGCGGCTTCGAACAGGACTCGCAGCGCTGCATGAACTCGCCCTCGGTGTCGGGACGTGAGAGCCTGAGACAGAGGCGTCACCATGCGCGGGTCCTGCACCAATCACATTCAGTATTCCATACACGCTGCATAAGAGCTGAACACACACACACACACACACACACACACACACACACACACACACACACACACACACACACACACACACACACACACTCTACCTGCAGGATCCGGTAAAAGCAAGTCTCCATGTCGACTACGTGCTGTTTGAGATGGCTCATCAACTCCAGAGTCTTCAGTACCGTCTCACAGCACGTCTGTCTACAGGATACAAAGACGAGAACAAAAAAAGGCAAGTTCACTTGTTTTCTTTATTTTCTTCCTGCTCTGAATTCTGCCTGCTAATTGGTTGTTGTTAATTTTTTTTTTGCATTAAAATCACTTCCTCAAGCTGGATGAAGGACGTTTAGGACACCTGAGCTGAGAGCTGGAGTCCGAGCATAACGGGGTGACGTAGTCCTGACCGTTAAACAGTAGAAGCTCCACCAGAGACACGCAGAGCTCCGAGTTCACCTGCTTCGCCACCAGAGTCTTCAGGAAGTCGTCACCACAAAGCAGTGTGTGCGTCAAGGGTTTTATAATTACATTCGTTGTCACTCAGGACAGTTTTATTATAATTGACATGTAAGAAATGAACACCCAGTGTTAAAGGAACTACTATGTATAGCTGCGGTAAAGTAAGTGATAACAGGCCACGATGAATATACACGAAAAAATATAACTATAACCAAATAAATAGAAATGAAAAAGACAAGATGGTAAAAGATATCAAGCAGGAGGTCAAGCACTCGCCCCGCTCTGGTGCAGTGCCTGTGGAGCAGCTCGTCTTCTGAGCTGAGGTCTGGAGTCTGCAATAAACTCGCCAGGGCTGGGAGGAGGAGCTCCAAAAACGAGCGAGCAGAACCCGACTGCGAGGAACCAATCACCTCCTGAGGGAAAACAAAAACACAAGAAGTGTTTGTTACACAGGATCATTCAGAAAGAATGCAGTAACGGGGGGATTTATTTACGTTACTGTTATAGCGCCCCTTTTGGCATTAAAAACATACTACAAAACAAGTATATGTAACATTTAAATTTAAATATCTTTAAAAAATTACAAATTAAAATGTTCTGTTTTTATTATCAATTGCAAAATATATGCAATAAGCTAATTAAAACATTTCTGCTGATCTGATATATGTTATTAATTATAAAAATATAAAGCTCAATTTAAAATTTTTAAGTGCAGAGATGTAAAAATTGCTTTTCTGCTTTGTTTTGCTGAATTTTTTAAAGAAAAATCTATTTAAATTTAAATAATTTTTGTGGTATGATATAACATCCAAATGTATGAAATTAGATCAACATATATTGACTTTTTCCTTCCCATATTAAACAACTACATTAAATTGAGAATTAATATCACATTTTAGAGTTTTTATTACTTTATTACTAACATAAAAACCTCAAAATGTCATAAGTCTTCAAATATTCTAACTAACTGAATTATAATAAAATTTTAGCTGGAATTTGACTGCAGGTTTGTCAGTTGAACTCCTGTAGTTTTCCTTACAAACTTTTTTTCCTTAAATTTGCAGCTACTCATTTAAAAACAATTCAAAGTGAATAAAAATCAATTCTTTTTTTAAACGTTTCAGCAGAAAACTTTACTCAGCAACGCTTCAGGACAATAAATTGCATTCGATATTGGGTTTTTATTTGTGCGCAGTAGACTGAGACAGAAACCACAGCTTGTGTTGTGGCGAGGTTTTAGGAAACGAAAGCATGTTTAGATGATGACCAACCATCAGTTTCAGTGCACGGAAAAAAACACTTTTATAGCAGCGTAAAGTACATAAATTCTGTTAACACAGGAAATATATATATAAATATTACACATTTTTATATATAAAGAAAATAAGCAGGTGGTCGTGCTGAAACGCACGTCGTGATCTGCACAGATCAACTGCGATCAGTAACTTCTGCTTTGGTAATGCCATGCATTCGCATGAAATCGTTTCAACATTTATTTCCATCCAGAGTTGCATTAATTTCTAACCAAGATCTTGTATTGATGATGGAGAGTCAGACCACTGCATAAAGTCTTCTCCAGCACAATCCAAATTTTCAAAGGGGATTTTCCTTGAGCCATTTTTTGACAATATGGGCCTGATAAATCCTGGCATTGTCCTCATGTGCCATCAGGAAAGAAAAAAAAAATCCACTGATGGACAAAACTGACTTTTTTTTTGCCAATAAAGCACTGCTGAACCAAGATCTGACCTTCTGAAACAACCTCAGATTATAACACTGGCCCACAGGGTACGTCATCCACCTCTTTTCTTAACCCTGATCCTCTTATCAGTCTGAAACAGGAAATGAGAAGCTCCTAAGGGTTCAAAAACTTGTTGTAGCTACACATGACACTGGTGAGGAGTGTGAACTCAGGTGTGTGAACTTTATGCCCTGCATTTGTAAAATGACAGATTTTAGGGGAAACAACAAATCAGCCACAAAGCGGTGCACCACTCGCAAAAGCAGCTCTGGCTGCAAGTCACTACCGAGCTCCAAACTGCATCGAGATGCTTCATCACCACCAGGTCGGTCTGTGTACAGCTTCATGAAACGGGTTTCCGTCGGTCGAGTGCACATGATAATGAAAGAAAAAAAAAACATGATTGATGTTCCTTACACACCTCGAACAGCTCAGTGAAGAGCTCCAGAGCGAGCAGGCAGCACCGCTCCGGTCCCTGTAGGGGGCGCGTGGCCCACTGAAGCAGCGCCAGGCCCGGCTCCGCCCCCCTGGACTGGGCGGGGTTCCTGGTGGCAGGCTGGAGGCGAGGAGCGGCGGGTTTTAGAACCGTCTGACAGATGAGACCACGCAGAGCTGGGACTGAGCACAAAGAAACGAGCAGCTCCAGAACCTGCGCACACACACACACAATAAACATACACACACACAATAAACACACACACACACAATAAACACACACACACACACAATAAACACAATACCTTAATAAATATTCGGGGTGTAACAGTACATGTATTTTGGTACAGGGATTTCACTTCAGTTTTTGCACTTGCGCAGTGTCACTGTATTTTTATTTACTTATTTAAATGTCGCTGTGGCTGCTCGCTCCGTTACCGCAAATACCATTTGTAGTGCTCTGTGAAACTCAGATTTTGTTTTGAGCATGCACGACTCGCCACGTTTTTACGACAATCTAGCAATATGGCATCTTTTGCTTTTTATGTACAGTTTCTGAGACTTCTGCACATCGAAAGGAGTGAATGAAAGGATGGAAGGAATGAAGACGTTTGTTAAAGTCTGCTGAAATAAGCAGAACAGTTAAATAGAACATTTCTTTTGAAAATGTTATATTAAATGTAAAACACAAACACATAAATACACATCTGTATTACCCACATGGAGTCTAACAAATCTTTCTTTTTGTATTTTTTTGGCTTTTTGTATAGTTAATGAATTAATTTGTGCCAATTTAATTGATTACTCAATTTAATCAATATAATAAAAAGTGTATTGCATTGATTGATTATATATATATATATATATATATATATATATATATATATATATATATATATATATATATATATATATATATATATATATACTTTTTTTTATATATATTATTCAATATTATTTGATATATTAGTAAGCAAGCAGGCGTTTTATTTCACATTGTTTTTAAAACTGGTGATTCAAAAATGTTAATAAAGTGCATTTATAAAAAAGCACAAGCAATTTTATGCTTTGTGTTTCTCCCACCAACTGCACTGAAAATAAACCGAACAATGTTCCGAACAGTAAATTATGTGTACCATTATATACATATGATTATATTATTTCTCCTTATGATCAGTCACCTTCCCTGCTGTATCCGGGTCTTTCCCATGGAGAAGGCCAACCACCTCGCTCAGACACACGGGGAGGTGTTTATAACTAAACACACAAACACACAATTTCAAATTAAACATTTATAAACAAAACATATAAACACGTTATGTTTGCTATATTTTTATAGGTTAATACATTTTTTATCTTTTAAATAAAATGTTATTAAAATAATACATGTTTAGAGCAACATCTGACGATCATTTTATTTGTCATATTGTATGTTATTAATTTAATACAAAGTTTTTCATGTTTTCATGCCAGATTAGTTTGTTACCCATTACACACTAATAACACGATAATAGGGTTGTTATGAAGCACCAGTGGAGTGTTGTGTCTGCTGGAGCCTACTTGGTGAGATAATCAGCGATCTTGGCGTTTTTTAGCAGATCCACCAGCAGGTCGACGGCGTAGTTCCTGGTCAGGGTCCCGTCTCCGTTCACTGTGATGTTGAAGATGAGCTGGAAGGTCTGGTGAATGTTCTTTGCGTTGAACAACTAAAACCGCGAGCGAGCAGAAACAGAAGGTGATGGTCAAAACCGCAGTGTTGCACACGTTAAGATCATGCAAGAGACGCCTCAGAAAGTACCTTTTGTCCCACTTCCTCGCTGAGGGTTAGGCTGGATAGAATCGAGAGCGCAAAGACGACCACGGTGAGGCAATTGTGACCGAGAAAGTTAAGCAAAGCTCTGTAAAAAGCTTTAACATTAATCTGGAGAGATTAACAAAAAGGTTTTTAAAAGTTAAAAATGAACAACTTTGGAAATAAAGGGCGGGTCATATGTTCAGGGGTGGGGGTGGGGGTGGGTTGTGTCCTACCTGAGATTTAATGTGCACCTGTACAGACTGATTGTGTCGACACAGATTAGCCATGAGGCCTAGGCACGACTTGGTGACATCATCATTCTGAGACTGGCTACAAGAACAAAAATCAGACAGTGAGTCATTATCCGACCTAAAACCTACAGACAATGAAAAAAAGTATTTGCACCCCTTATAGATTAGCGTATTCTTAGTCATAAATCATTTGGGGCGGTGGTTTAAAAATGATTGGCACCCTGATGAAATAATCCAGCACTCAGCATCTTACTGCTAATGTCAACACAAGACCAGAGCATCATAGATCTTTATTGGTCTACATTGGAAATACATACCCGAAAAACCAGGAACCGCTAACCAGGAAGTGGCTAGAAGCTAATGATAGCACTATGGATTCTTTAGTATTTTATGTCCAGCTTCAAGAATTTCTCTTAAAAGGAAAAAACCCTGACAATTCCACATATCGAGGGAGTGAATAAAAGAAGGATGGACGAGATGAAAACATTTGTTCAAGTCTGCTGAAATTAGTAGAACAGTTAAGGTAATATCTTTAGAAAATGAAATATTAAATGTAAAACACACACACACACACACACACACACACACACACACACACATATACACATCTGTATTACCCAAATTGTTGTCTAACAAATGTAAACTATTTAATTACATTTTTGCATTTCAATCAATTTAATTTGTGCCAATTGATTACTCAATTAATAAACATAAGTGTTTTACATTCATTAGATGTATTCTATTTTATTTTTATTAAATATCCTATTATTTTATATATTATTTAACCAAGAGGACATTTTATTTAAAATTGTTGTTAAAAGATAAACTGTTGAAATGTTGATGATTGTAAATGTTAATAATGAACTGCATGTTTATTGTTAGAAGCACTATGAAAATAAAACTGAATTGAATTGAAGATAATGTCTCAGAGCGGCGTGCACAAACTGAGGACGCAACAGCAGCACTGTGGTTTTGCTTAAGTGCAATAAAGGGGACAAACAGGAAAGGGTGATAGTGAGTCTAAACCACAGACTAACTTCACATCAACATTATATAGATATATAGCAGACCACTCAAGATCATCCACACCAACCCATGGAAAGTAGATGTTTATGGAGCTGGCTTTGCGCACGGGGGCATGGTTATGCTGGAACAGCTCCTAGTTCAAGTGAAGGGGAAATGTTATGCTACCCCTCTAAAGATGTCCGGTACAATTTTGCTCTAACAGTTTGAAAATGCACCACCTTTGGTTGAGAAATTAACAAAATAAGAATTGAAACCATTAATAAACTATTGACTCATCACAATGCGTTTGTTTGTTTAGTGCATATATGCAGCATGGATTTGTGTAGATGTATATTTTACATGTTGAGCATGAGGAAGGTGAGGAGGTCATCCATGTGAGAGGCGCAGTGCAGGAGTCGGACGTTGTAAGTGAGACGCTGTAGGACCTGAAGACACTGAGAAACAAAATAATGGCGCAAATTAAAAAGAGATTTAAAAAAAAGTTGAAAAGATGTTCCAGTAATTATTTATGTGAAAAAAAATAATACAAAAAATACATTTATCTTAATGAATATTTAGTTTGGGGTAAAATTGTGGGCGGAGTCTGTGTTAATTTATTCAATAAATGTCTGATTTGAAAGTGAATTCAGGAACTTTTGTAGATCAAATTAAAGCCTGATGTGATGTGAGGGCATGTGAGGCGAGGTGAAGTGAGGGCAGGTGAGGTGAGGTGAGGGGAGGAGCGGTTTACCTGTAGCACCATCGGCTCCTCGGGTGTAGCTCCGTTACAGTGGATTACAGCCACCAGGGTCCCAAAGATGTTATAACGGCTATGGAGCACCTCTTTACTATCATCATCAGATGCTACATGCACAAACAATTCCGAGTACAGCGTAAGATTAGACAGACAGTAATATGACGAAGTAGAAAAGACAGAAAGATCAAACAGGCAAGGGAAAAAGAGACAAAGGTAAGACACAGACACAGGCAATCAGACACAGAAATCATATACACAGAGATAAGACCGACAGGGATCAGACAGACAGAGATAGGACAGACAACAATCAGACATCCGGAAATGAGACAAACGGCAATCGGAAATGCGGAAATCAGACAGACCGAGATAAGACAGATGGTAAGGCACGAGGAAGGTCAGACAGACAAAGATCATACAGTCAGATGGAGATCAGACAGGCGGGTGATTAGACAGCCTACCGAGCTGTCCGAGCAGAGACAGGACGCTCCCTGTAAGTGCAGGACTGGTGTTGGGATCTCCAGCCAGTTCCAGCAGCCCATTCAGGCACTCACTGGGAAGAACCTGTCCTGAAGATAAGATCCTGGAGCACTTTAAAACAGACACATCCTGCAGAGACACCACAGTCCATCATTCAGAGACACCACAGTCCATCATTCAGAGACACTACAGTCCATCATTCAGAAACACCACAGTTCATCATTCAGACTGCTCAGTACAGGACTAAGGCACAGGACTACAGTACAGTACTACAGTTCTACTGCACAGGACTACAGTACAGGACTACAGGACAGTAATGCGGCACAGGACTACAGGACTGCAGCACAGGACTACAGGACTGCGGCACAGGACTACAGGACAGTGGTGCAGTACTATGGCACAGGACTACAGGACAGTGGTACAGTACTATGGCACAGGACTACAGGACAGTGGTGCAGTAGTATGGCACAGGACTACAGGACAGTGGTGCAGTACTATGGCACAGGACTACAGGACTGCGGTACAGTACTACGGCACAGGACTACAGGACAGTACTACGGCACAGGACTACAGGACAGTGGTACAGTACTACGGCACAGGACTACAGGACAGTGGTACAGTACTACGGCACAGGACTACAGGACAGTGGTACAGTACTACGGCACAGGACTACAGGACAGTGGTCAGTACTACGGCACAGGACTACAGAATAGTGGTGCAGTACTACGGCACAGGACTACAGGACAGTGGGACAGTACTATGGCACAGGACTACAGGACTGCGGCACAGGACTACAGGACAGTGGGACAGTACTATGGCACAGGACTACAGGACTGCGGCACAGGACTACAGGACAGTGGTACAGTAATATGGCACAGGACTACGACAGGATACCTGATGCAGTGCTCGGTGGTGGTGGAATGAATGGAAGTGTATCGTGTACACACTCAAACCCGCGTGTTTAACGTGCACTTGTAAACTCACCTCGATTTGTTTTTGCAGCAGTGACGTGTTCAAGGCGCCTCCGTTGCTTTTGTACTGCCGAATCCCCATAAGCAGTGACTTCAGGCACGTCGTAACGTCCATCCCAGAAATCAAAATAACTGCTAATATATATTCAGTATTTATCCGAATCCAAATCGATAAGAAATTATATGAACACAGGTGACCTCTCACCCGGATCTAATTACCTCATCAGTCGGCTAGCAATGTTTACTAGCTAATTTAACGGACTAGCTTATTCACTTATGTAATTATTTAACAGAATCAAGAATTTAATCTCCTTATATTTTGACAACAAACTTATATTCTTACCCTGAACCTGCTTTATAGCACAATTAGAGTTATTTATGTATTTTATTGTTTATATAAAGCAGTGAAAAAAACTCCGTTCTTTCAGCTCGAGCTGGAAACTGACTTCTTCCCGCTTTCAACTTCGAAACACTGCTGGAACAGTCCATTGTCCATGAAGGGGGGCGTCCAGAAAAGCAGTCAACTGGAATTTAATTAAACTGTCTTTAAAAACGATTCCGCTTAACAACATACCTTTAGCAACATATTAAACATTACTTGATTATTTATTTGACTTGCATTGACTGTGTAAATGTGTATTACTAATACTTCTTAAAACCAGATCCACCCTCTGCAACCGACGACACGAAGAAATTACGTAGGAGACTTTAGCCACGCCCACACATCTGCAGCTCAATGTAAGATTGGATAATAAACAATAAATAAATAAAATATTAACTTAGTTAATTAATAAATTATTATTAATATAACAATGTAATACTAATAATAATTTTACTATTAATAACAACAACAACAACAACAACAACAATAATAATAATAATAATAATAATAATAATAATGGCAATAATTATTATATATTATATATATTATTATTATTATAAGAAAACAGGATATTCATTGAAATAAAAAAATAATTCTTTATTTATATTCTCAACCCTCCTGCATCACCTGCCTTCAAAACAGAAATAAATAAAACAATTTTATATGCAATTTATTTACAATATTATATTTATTTTAATAAGGTAAAATTATTCATCCAGATCATCTCAAACAACAGTTAATCATATTTTCATATTGTATTTGTGGCTCAGGTCGTTACAGTTAATTATAATAATATCTAAACCTAATCACATCATGTCCTGAAAAATACATTTTTCACAGTAGATAAAAGAAGATCAGATACAGCATTAAAGAAGCAGATCCAATCAGTAAAGAAACTAATAAGTAATGTTGAGGATCTGATGATGAAGCTCTGATGCTGAAGCTCTGATGATGAAGCTTTGATGAACCACTAATGTGGAGCTCAGGAGCTACTGAGCAACTGATAAACATAACCCAAAAATAAATAATTATTTATATATTGAACTTTAGCCATACAAAGAAAATCCATGATGACAAACGGAGACTGAGACGCCTACAAACTTTCCCCAACTCACTAATAATATCTCAGATTCTCTCTTTCCACACCAGAGCCTTTACACTGGGACGGAAAAATGTGTGTGGTTAACCAAAACCAACCCTGAGCAATGGCAGTTTACACACTTATACATAAGTAGGCACAATATTGAACATACACAACATAACATACACAACTGTGTCGGACGTCTTTAGATTCAGTAGCATTCAAATTTGCCTTCACTTGAACTAGGAGACCCAAACCTGTTCCAGCAGGACCTTAGTGCACAAAACCAGCTTCATAAAGATCTGCCTTTACATGAATTGGAGTGAAAGATCTCCTGCTATAGAGCTCCAAACCTATTAATTGCTTTTGGCAAGAATGTAAACAGTCCCAGTCCTCCTCACCTTCTCACCTCCATCAGTACCTGAATTTATTGTGGTTCAATAAATCTCCACAAAATCTTCACAAAATCTAGTGGAACATCTTCAGAGAAGAGTGGAGCTCATTATAGCAGTGAATGAAGACTGAATGTTCAGATGTTCAAGAACGTTCATAAAACACAGAAATCTTATGCTCAGGTGTCCACAGACCGTGGCCGTACTGTATAATGAAGATAAACAGAAAGAGCTGAGTTTTTTTCTGTGTGTAAAATGATAATATAAGGAATAAAACATGAAAACATCAAAATATTAATGTATTTATTAATGTATATATTTATATATCTATCTGTAAAACAGTTGTCAGTTAAAATTGACAATTAGACATAAACAAAAGATTTTATTTACATATAAAACATGGTTCAGGTTTACAGTATTTACACTTCTTCTTTATTTATTTACTTATTTACATCCGGCACGTCACTTCAACAGAATCACTCTGGCAGCACTTCGACGTACTCGGACGTCGGGTCCACGTCTAAGACAGGAAAAAAGAAGGACAAGCGGGAATTTAAAATAATATATAATATATACAGTATATATATACTATAAAGTGTGTGTTTGTTTTTCTTTGCTCACTTTCGTAATCCGGCTCGTCGTCTCCCACCACTGATTCCTCGTCTACCTGTTTCCTCTTCACGGCGTGACGTAGTCGACACGCTAAACCCTGATTTCTCTTTTTGTAGTGCTGAATGAGATCCTCCAGAGACTTAAAAAACCTTTCCTTCACGCCTGCACTCGCCTGGAAACAACAAACACTCGCATGTTGATTATCAAAAGCAGATGTGAGCGAATGCAGCAAAAAAAACAGACATCAAACTTAATCCGAGCAGAAAACAATGCAAAAACAATTGAGAAAAACGTAGAGAGAATCAGGCAAAAGTCGTGTGATGTACAAACAGGATCTATGGAGCAAAAGAGGTTGAAGAACAGGGGCAAGAAACGAAGCAGCATCAGAATGTCAGAAATGATATCAACTCTAAAGCTTGGTAAGTGAATGGAGGGGGAGAGTTTGTTTCCATCACACGAATTTACCAATAACTTCCTGTTCACAATTATGGTATAACAGCTATAAAACACATTCTCTCACCTCTCTCTCTTTTTCACACCCATGTTATTAATAAAAAAAAAAATCGCAGTTTTGTAAATCATAATACCGAGAAACCTTTTGTGTCCAGTAACAATACGCTTTCAGCTTCACACCAGACTGTTACAAAGCGCTGGAACTGTAGACCATACGAGTTACATACACACAGACATAAACATTCACCATAACACCATAAACATACAAACAGTTCTGGAGCATTTAACTGTAAAAAGGTATGGAAGGAGTTTCCAGTTTCCGCGCTTACAAATGTTGCATAACCTTGTGAAGCTCACTGGAATGTCGGCCAGACACGTCTCTGCCAATGTTATCTTGCTATGGATGACCAGTCTAGAATTCACAAATGCAAAAGTTTGTACACCCTTACCTAAAAATCAACATTTTGTTAAATGTTTTAAATGTTGGCGTTATTACTATCATACATACAGGGTCTGTGAAAATAGTGTGTTTTTGAGACACCTGCATGGTCCTCATGTTTCTATGCAACAAACTCAGTAAAAGTGTCTACCAGAAGAACTTGTATAAGATGGAAAACAGGAGATAAGATGTGATCAGACACAGAGGTGGAAAATTAATGGTTTGTTCAAAAGTTTTCCTTTGTATCTGTTACAGATATTTATATATATATATATATATATATATATATATATATATATATATATATATATATATATATATATATATATATATATATATATATATATTATTAATATTATTATTTTTTTTTTTTTTCTAATATTTAAAAATTCTCAATGTTCTTGTTTAAGTGTATTAATATTTCATCTTTGGCCAGAATAAATGCAGGAAGATGCTGGTACTAAAGGCTTTCGAGAAAATGACCCTGTTCTGTACGTACATTTCCACACAGTTATAACAGAAAAGAAAAGAAAATGAAGGTAAATTTAAATAAAATGTCAGACCACAAACCACAAACCGGCAAAAATAAATCGTTTTTTTGTAGAATAAGAAAAATTTGAAATAACTTTAATACATACACTTTTTTTTAAGAAAATGTACACACATGGTGATAATACTTCCTGTGGAAATATCTCACAATGTCTCTCTCTCTCTCTCTCTCTCTCTCTCTCTCTCTCTCTGTTTCTCTTTCTTGCTTCTATTCTCACACACAGCTTTCATTTCAGTTTATTCACAGCTCTGTGGTGAGCTCAAACAACATCTAACTCAAAGTTGAAGTATATTTTAATTGATTACTTTGGAAATCTGTGCATATCACTGAACTCTGGTTCCCGTGAGTGTGATTAGAGTGTGAAGTGCATCGAAAAATGTCACTTTACTGCTTCATTGCTTCGATATTTACCATTTTCTGTCATTTTATCTTTTTGTGCCTAAATGATGTCAGAAATGGCAGAGGAAATATTTCACAGTGTGATTTCAAACAACTGATCACAACTGATCGCGTAACATGTAACAGTATAGAGATTAGGAGGATCTCACTCAGTCTCACACACACACACACACACACACACACACACACACACACACACACACACACACACACCTCACTCACCTGTAAAGTGTAATATCCTGTATGGGATTGTAGGATCCTGTAGGTGTAAACCACTTTCTTTTTGCTGAAAGGAACAAATAAAGAAATGTGTTTAATGGGAAAACATGCAGCGCTTCAATTATTTAGTAATACATATAAACAAACAAACAAACAAACAAATAAATATGTATGCATTCCAAGGTTGCCACGTGCACACTTCTGGGAATAAATAGATTGATTTATTAATTGATAGATTAATGGAAAGAAAGGAAGGAAGGAAGGAAAAAAGAATTGAAGAAAGACAAACAATTATTTTGGCATTCCTTTTATTTTGCTTTCGATTATATCATTCTTTAATTAATCGGAAAAAGAACATGAAAAAAAGTAAATAAAAAATTAATTATCACTATTATTTTTTTTGCATATAATGAAAAAATATATAATAATTTATCGAGTGTCGTGTGTGTTCCACGTGGAAATAATTCTTTATTTAAAAGCCACTTTATTTTTTAAAGAATTATTTTACTTTTTCAGTTTAAATGAAACAAAAAAAGAAATGCATAAAAAATGTATATATATATTTATATTTATATTTAATATATTTATTAATCAATGCGTCTCAAACAATATAAAAAGTCCAAAAGGCTCCATGCATAAAATAAAACAATTGATAGCTACAACTTTATTTTAATTGCATAGTGCAGAGACCCAGCAACTAAATGCAGTTAAGCATCTACCAGAAGAGCAAATATATATGTAAATATATGTATATATATATATATATATATATATATATATATATATATATATATATATATATATAGAGAGAGAGAGAGAGAGAGAGAGAGAGAGAGAGAGAGAAAGCAAATGAATAAAAAAATGTACGGACACTGTTGAAAAAGTAGAAGTAAATCGTTATAAAGTCTTTGGCAGTGAGAAAATGTGCAAAAGCTGATGGGGAAAATACATTTACAATATGATTAAAAAAATTATTGTATTGTTTTATTTTATTTAAATTCAAATATTTTAAATGCACTTGACTTAAAAAAGTATAATAAACTTATTTATATACAATAACAAATCAATTAAAGAGATAAAAATGATAAAAATCTGATTTGAATGTAATTATAACTTGTAGGAATTTAAATGTATTTTGTGTGTTTTGAAATAAAGAAATAAAAAACCTAGTGATGATGAAATAACAATGTTCTTATCGATTGGTCTGTAAGTTATATCTGTAAGTGGCCTTAGGGTTGAGGAAGTTGTGGTGTACGAAGAAACTTCAGTAAAAATCTACATTTAATGGCTTCCTGTATTTATTTTCTGAAGATCTACCCTTGAGAAATACACCAAACGTTCAGTTGAGAATCAAAGGTGCACTCACTAGACGCAGAGGCACAGAGCTCCACTGATGGTCTCGCTTTCCCGGATGAGATACGATCCATCTTTTTTCTTCGCACCCAGGATCTCCTCGCATCGATCTCTGGTGATAGGACCGTGGTACCAGATTGAATTACTGTTTGCCATTATTCCTGGTTATTTCCCCTCAACTTCCACAGGAACTGCAAACACAATCCTCTTGAAGTGAACCACGAAATCAATCCTTAAAGTAAAAAACAGATCTATAAAAAATGTAAAAAGAAATAAAATAAAAAATCATCAGAAAGGTGGAAGATCCATAACTCGTGATGTTGCTACTACTGAAGCTGCCACTGAACTACTACCAAAGCACTTTGTTCTGCTGTGTGCTGCACTGTCATATTTCACACAGGAAGTATGTAAACATCTGTCTCTGTGTGTGTGTGTGTGTGTGTGTGTGTGTGTGTGTGTGTGTGTGTGTGTGTGTGTGTGTGTGCGTGTGCGTGTGTGTGTGTGTGTGTGTGTGTGCTGGTCATCGTTCCATCTTTTAAAAAAATCTTTTTTAACACACTTGAAGTGAAAGACAACACACACACACACACACACACACACACACACACACACACACACATATATATATATATATATATATATATATATATATATATATATATATATATATATATATATATAAGTTTTTGCAAATAAACATCACACTATAATAACTATATGGCACAATTTTAAATATCACAAAGTTGAAAAAATAAAAATAAAAAAATAACTCTTGTTCCTGTTTTGTATTGAGTGCAAACTTTTTTTGTGCAAAAATTTTACTTCCTTCTGAAAGCTTCTCTCTTTTGTCAGCCTCAGTAACCTCTCTGCTCGAGTAACATCAACATCCAAATAAATACAAATACATGTTTAAGTTATAAAAGTAGAGTGGAGTAGAGTACAATAGAGTAGAGTACAGTACAGTAGAGCAGAATGTAGTACGGAACTGTAGAATATAGAACAGTGCAAAAGAAAAGAATACAGTACAGTACAGTAGAATAGAATATAGAATACAATACAAAAGTGTAGACTAGAGTAATGTACAGTAGAATACAGTACAGTGGAATAGAGTACAGTAAAATAGAGTAGAATAGAGTAGAGTTATGTACAGTAGAATAGAGTAGAGTGGAGTAGAACCAAGTAAAGTACAGTAAAGGAGAGTAATAGTAGAAATGAATAGAGTACAGTACAGTACAATTTAATGAAGAATAGAGCTGAGTTGAGTGCAGTTGAGTTGAGTGGAGTGAAGTAGAGTAGAGTTGAGTTGAGCTGAGTGGAGTGGAGTTCAGTTCAGTTGAGTTCAGTGGAGTTGAGTGGAGTTGAGTGAAGTGAAATTGAGTAGAGTACAGTTGAGTTGAGGGGAGTTGAGGGGAGTTGAGTTTAGCTGAGTTGAGTTTAGTTGAGTTGAGTAGAGATGAGTGGAGTGGAGTGGAGTGGAGTGGAGGGTGGAGTTAAATAAAGTAGAGTTGAGCAAAGTTAAGTATAGTGGAGTGGAGTGGAATGGAGTTGAGTTGAGTTGAGTTGAGTTGAGTTGAGTTGAGTTGAGTTGAGTTGAATTGAATTGAGTGGAGTGGAGTGGAGTGAAGGTGGAGTGGAGTGGAGTGGAGTGGAGTGGAGTGGAGTTGAGTTCATTTGAGTTCATTTGAGTGAAGTGGTGTTGAGTGAAGTGAAATTGAGTAGAGTACAGTTGAGTTGAGGGAGTTGAGGGAGTTGAGTTTAGCTGAGTTGAATTGAATTCAGTGGAGTGGAGTGAAGGTGGAGTGGAGTGGAGTGAAGGTGGAGTGGAGTGGAGTGGAGTGGAGTTGGAGTTGAGTTGAGTTGAGTTAAATAAAGTAGAGTTGAGCAAAGTTAAGTATAGTGGAGTGGAGTGGAGGAGTGGAGTGGAGTGGAGTGGAATGGAGTTGAGTTGAGTTGAGTTGAGTTGAGTTGAGTTGAATTGAATTCAGTGGAGTGGAGTGGAGTGAAGGTGGAGTGGAGTGGAGTGGAGGAGTGGAGTGGAGTTGAGTTCATTTGAGTTCATTTGAGTGAAGTGGTGTTGAGTGAAGTGAAATTGAGTAGAGTACAGTTGAGTTGAGGGAGTTGAGGGAGTTGAGTTTAGCTGAGTTGAATTGAATTCAGTGGAGTGGAGTGAAGGTGGAGTGGAGTGGAGTGAAGGTGGAGTGGAGTGGAGTGGAGTGGAGTTGGAGTTGAGTTGAGTTGAGTTAAATAAAGTAGAGTTGAGCAAAGTTAAGTATAGTGGAGTGGAGTGGAGGAGTGGAGTGGAGTGGAGTGGAATGGAGTTGAGTTGAGTTGAGTTGAGTTGAGTTGAGTTGAATTGAATTCAGTGGAGTGGAGTGGAGTGAAGGTGGAGTGGAGTGGAGTGGAGGAGTGGAGTGGAGTTGAGTTCATTTGAGTTCATTTGAGTGAAGTGGTGTTGAGTGAAGTGAAATTGAGTAGAGTACAGTTGAGTTGAGGGAGTTGAGGGAGTTGAGTTTAGCTGAGTTGAATTGAATTCAGTGGAGTGGAGTGAAGGTGGAGTGGAGTGGAGTGAAGGTGGAGTGGAGTGGAGTGGAGGAGTGGAGTTGAGTTGAGTTGAGTTGAGTTGAGTTGAGTTGAGTTGAGTTGAGTTGAGTTAAATAAAGTAGAGTTGAGCAAAGTTAAGTATAGTTGAGTGGAGTGGAGTGGAGTGGAGTGGAGTGGAGTGGAATGGAGTTGAGTTGAGTTGAGTTGAGTTGAGTTGAGTTGAGTTGAGTTGAGTTGAATTGAATTCAGTGGAGTGGAGTGAAGGTGGAGTGGAGTGGAGTGGAGTGAAGGTGGAGTGGAGTGGAGTGGAGTGGAAAGGAGTGGAGTGGAGTGGAGTTAAGTAAAGTAGAGTTGAGTAAAGTTGAGTAGAGTTAAGCAGAGTAGAGTGGAGTTGAGTTAATTAGAGTACGTGTCACATTGTTGGTGTTATTGTGATCAGAGGCCTGTTGTCCTGTATATTATAATAATATATAATGATTATTTGCTGAGGAAATTATTGCCTATGTGTATACAGAAATTAAGTAAATCACTTTACAGGTTTTGAAACACTTGCTTCTTATTGGCTACCACTAGTTTAGGGGCTGAGCTACTCTCAAGATCCCTTAGTGAAAAGCAGAGAGGATAAAGAGAGTGATTAGCACTAATCTGATTAACAGTGTGAGAAACACTCACTCTGTTTGAGTTACACTCAGGAGAAGTCTCACAACGCTTTCACAGGTTTCATGGACACCAGATTAGGCTTTATGTATCTGAACGTGTTCCAGTGAAGAGATGAAGACGAGGCCAACAGGCGACACCAGCAATGCAGACTGGATGGGTTCCCTGTGTCCTTCACTCAGCGCCATGCCGCTTAAATACCTGGCCGTGCCTGGTGGGTCTGTAGGTCACCACATTATCTCCAACATCACCTTTACAAAAAGCTCATATTACACCTGACAGATTTTTATTTCCATTAGTAGAGTTTTCAGAAATGTATTGTGGAAGTGTATTGTGGATAATGTTTATTATTCTACAGTCTGGAGAAATTTAGCTCCGCCCCCTGCATAACTAAACACTTGTTTATGTCATTGCAGTTGCATGAATGTTAATTGAAATTGTTATGTAACATTAGTATATTAGTATTAATTGTTAGAGCATATATATATATATATATATATATATATATATATATATATATATATGCTCTAACAATTAATTATCTAACAATTAATTTTTTTTTCCTACTGGTCATCGTTCCATCTTTTTAAATGTTTTTTATATATAACACTTGAAGTAAAAGACAGCACACACACACACACACACACACACACACACACACACACACACACACACACATACATGTTTGCTGCTGATTATTTTATTGTGCAGCTGATCAGCTCAGTATATTTACATACTTTTGGTCAAATTGTTCATCAGAATCCAGATGAAGATTTTTGGAAATAAACATGACTACGAACTAAATGGCACAATTTTAAATGCTATCACAGAGTGGGAACAAAACTCTTGTTTTGAGTGCAAACTAGTCAGTCTTTTCTCAGCCTCAGTAACCTCACTGCTTGATGAACATCAACACCCAAATAAATACATATACAAATACATGTTTTTAAAGTTATAAAAGTGAAGAAGAGTAGAATAGAGTACTGTACAGTAGAGTACAGTACAGTATAATAGAGTAGAGTAATGTAAAGTATAGTACATTACAGTAGACTAGGTTATAGTGTAGTACAGTAGAATAAAGTAGAGTAGAGTGCAATACAGTACTGCGGAATAGAGTACAGTGCAGTACAATAAAGTAGAGTACAGTACATTAAAATAGAATAGAATAAAGTAGAGTACAGTACATTAAAATAGAATAGAATAAAGTAGAGTACAGTACAGTCGAATTAATTGGAGTAGAGTAGAGTAAAGTAGAGTAGAGTGGACTTTAGAGTACAGTACTCCACAGCAGAATAGAGAGTACAGTAGAATAGAGTATAGAACAGTACACTAGAATAGATTAGAGTACAGTAGAATAAAGTATAGTAGAGTACAGTACAGTAGACTAGAGTATAGAACAGTAGAATAGAGTACAGTACAGTAGAATAGTGTAGAGTAATGTGTTAATAATTATTAGCATGAGCAGGAAGAACGCTAAACCATCTTTAGTGAATATTTATTCCCACTCACTATGTGGTGCAAAGCTTTAGAAACCACTCCTTTAGGCTCTGTGGTAGAACTTAGCCTTGTGCTTTTGCTCTACACTCAGGTTCTCACGACTCATTTAGTTTCTGGGTGGATGAGCAGGCCCCCGTCGGACCCGATCAGAAGGCCTTCGTCAAATACCTAGCGGCTGTATTCCGCCTGCTGGCCAAAAAAGTTATGAAGAAATGGTCCATGACTCAGAATCTGACCTTCAGGGAGCAGCTGGAAGGTGGAATCCGCTATTTTGACCTCAGAGTCTCGTCCAAACCTGGAGAAACAGACCACGAGGTTTACTTCATCCACGGTCTGTTCGGGCTCCGGGTGCGAGACGGACTCAACGACATCAACGCCTTCCTGAACGTTCACCGCAAAGAAGTCATCTTCCTGGACTTCAACCATCATTACGCCATGGACAAAGAGCACCACCACCATCTCATTAACATGCTGAAGGAGGTTTTTGGATCGAAGCTGTGCAAGATCAGTGTTGTGGAGGACATCACGCTGGACTTCCTGTGGGAGAAGAAGCACCAGGTACTCTGACATCTAAAAGCTGTGAACATTCTAAATCCTAGTGAGATCAGATCAGATAGATAGATAGATAGATAGCCCCCCAGAGGCTGTAATCCAGTGGTACCGCTCGTATTCACTGGTCTGGAAGTGGAGATCAAACCCTTTCCCGGGCTGAGACACGCTCGCTAACTTCAGAGTTGGCCGACTTCCTCACCATGTCTAGCTTTTCTTCAAAATGGATTTTTAAGTATGTCTGAGTCCAAATCAATTTCTGTTCCTCCGTAGGTGTAAAAAAGTCTAACTGTATTAACGTGTGCAGAGCTACAGTGTTAATGGCTGTAACAGTTTCAGTCTGACCCACCAATCAGAGGACGGAAAAATACTGACGCTGTTCTGGGCAGAGAGCTGCCCTGTGAGAAGAATCTGAAATCTGATTGGTTAAATAAACAGTTGATAAAATTCTCTATGGTAAAAAGTCCAGCAGTACTGATTCTGAAGGCCCTGAGCAGATTAAAGTGACATGGCAGGCTGAAATCTGATTGGACAAAAAATCGAACATCCACATACACGTACTGGAAGCAGTGCAGCCGAGAGAAACACTACCACATGAAGAGAATAAACTGTTGGGAATAAAATTATACAATTTCATGGAACAAATATTAGAGTTTACGTTGTAAATGTAGGTCAGTGCTTCTGATAATGTTTAGTCCAGCAGAGAAGAATTTACTGGTCCTGACCGCACACCACTGATATATATATTAGTTATATAACCCTTTTAACTTGTTTATTTGGCGCTCGCAGGTCCTGGTGTTTTATCATCACCCGTGTGCTGAAAACTGCCCTCTCATGTGGCCTGGTAGTAAAATCCCAGCGCCGTGGGCCAACACCACCGACACCACCAAACTCATTCAGTTCCTGGAGACCACGCTGAGCGAGAGGGCCAAGTACGGAAGCTTCCACGTGTCGCAAGCCATCCTTACTCCTCGCATCAAGACCATCATCAGAGGCCTGGTCAAGGGGCTGCGCAGCTACCTCGTCGAGAAGTGAGTTAACGAAGTGAAGCTTTGTGTCAGGAGATGTTTACCTAACACTAATAGAAGGAGTCTCCAGTGTCAGAAGTAAAAATCGAGTTCCTTCAAGACTTTAAGACAGCACAGTTTATACAAGCTGTGTTTCAGAAGACAAAAAAAGAGTGGGGTGAGAGGACAGGAACTTACATGGAAGTCTAGAAGGAACCTAAAATGTAACTATAAATGGATAAAATGTATGACTGGCACACTTCTATTTTTTTATTCCTGTAAAGTATTACAGTAAACACACTATATTTATGTGTGGTACTTTTTGTGAACCATTCTATATGTTATGAAAGTATTAGTTATAACAGCCTTATAACTGACTAGTCATTGCGGGTTCATTACCATGCATTGTGGTGCAACCCGCGCATCTTTTTTTTGCATGTAAGGATATTGTGTTAATGTTGTGTTGATGTTGTGAGATGTTTATATGTATTACTGCTGGAATGAACCGCACATAGCCGCATTTGTGATGTGCAGTTCTGAAGTGGCTGCTAGGTGTCACTGCTGTGCACAAATTAATCCAAATGATTTGCATAATTCAAATGATTTATATTACAATTTATGGGAATAGTGAATGTGGGTGAAAGAATGTATCTGAAACCCTTTAGTGACTGCAGTCGTTCATTTTCAGCCCCACTAAGATTTGAATTCCACAAACATCTCTCAAAGAGCAGCTCCACAACATGGAGCTTCACATGAATCATAATCATACAAATGTTGATGTACTGCCTTTTCTGTCTCACACAGGAATCTGCCGGTCATCATGGCATGGGTGGAAGTCCAGAAACCAGGTGTGAACGGTGTAAACATCATCACCTCAGACTTTGTGGACCTGGTGGACTTCGCCAACACCGTCATAAAACTCAATGACCTCCTCCTGCTCCCACTGGACCGACAGTCCTGTGATCACTCCAGCACCCCGAGGAAATCACAAGCGAAGTCACGAGAGCAGCGTCGAGTCAAGAATCATCAGCATTCATGAATTACTATCATCTTCAGAATTATTGGCACCCTTGTTTAAAACAAGTGAATGTAAATAAGATTTATATTAAATTCTTTTTAAGTGAAGAATTTTATATATTATTTATTTGTATGGTTTTTCTGTCTGTTTTATGGTTTCTCAGTTGCTTCCCCACAGACAGCACCATGGCAGACATAAGCCTTTGGTTTGGTAAAGTCCTATGATAAAAGCATAGAGATCAGAAGACTTATGCTGAACAGAAGCCCCTGGCTGGGCAGAAGCTTGTAAGTGGGCAAAAAGGTAATATACTTCATAACCCTCACAGTTCTGAAACTGACTGAGGAAAAATTTGGGAGCGTTTATTTACACACTTTAAATCCCACACATTCAAAGAAGTGTGCTGCTTTGGGATGGTGGGAATTCAGAATGCTGGTACAGGAGATGGAGAAAGGATCTGCATCTGAAGCGTATTTTTGCTGTAATGTTGGGGTTCAGCTGAACACACACACACACACACACACACACACACACACACACACACACACACACACAGTCTATCGCTTCGAGGATCAAGGTAATACAATATTTGACCAAAAAAAAAGAGATGAAAAGTGTCAAACTTATAATTATGCTGATTACACAGTTTTGGTGGCAATTTTGCTGAATATTTGTTTCAGGCAGAACTATGGTGAGGGTGAGAAGGCGTTTGTGACAGATACGTCCTGACAATGATCATTTTCTCTATTTAGACTTTTATCTTCTGAAGCTCTATGTTTAGATGTTAGCTCTCTTTATAAAATAACACACACATTTGGTGCCCCAGGGTTGATTGTAATTTAGATTATTTTGCGCCATTTTAGCAAACACAAATGAAACTCATGCATATATCGAACATCATATACTTCCACACTAATATATAATAAATATAAATATTAGTGTTATATATAATATAGAATATAATATATTTAAAAAAGGTGTGGACACCTGAGCTTAGGGTTGGTATGTGCTTTCTGTCTCCATCTGCTGTTATAATAAACTCCACTCTTCTAGGAAGATGTTCCGGTCGATTTTGTGGAGATTCATGCAGCCGTAAGGGTGTTAGTAAAGGCAGGTACTGATGTAGGTGAGAAGGTTCATCAGGTGCAGTCAGTGTTCACATTCATCACAATAGAGTCAATAAGCTCTATAGCAGGAGATCTTCCACTCCAACCCATGGAAAGCAGATCTTCATGGAATGGCTTTGTGCACAAATGTCATGCAGGAACAGGTTTAGGTCTCCTAGTTCAAGTCAGGTGTCTTAATGCTTTTGTGTTTTTCATAACTTCTGAGGTAAAGTTGCTTCAGGATGAAGAGAAGTTTGTCAGGAGTATGACAAGATGCGTTTTTTTTTTGTTTCGCAAGAAAGAAAGAAAGAAAGAGCGAGAGAATGAAGAAAAGGTGACGAGGGAATGACGTTTGATTGCAGCTGCTGTAGCATAAGTGACAACAGGAAATGACTTGTTTGGAGAACAGTAAATGGAACTGCAAACAGATAAAAATATACAGCATGTGGTTTTTGATGCATTTTGATGCAGAAAGAAGTTCTGGAATGTTCCCAGACATTTTTTTTTTCTTTTTTTAGGTGAAATACAGAGAAAGAAAAATGAGATCTAATCTTCTCCACACAGAGGTTTTTTTCAGCCTCCATTACATGCACCATTTCCTTTTCTCCTCCAGCTTCTGCTTTCCATTTTCATCCTTAATGACTGAGCTTAAACTCTTTATTCCAAACGACAGTTTCGTTTTATACACACACACGCACGCACACACACACACACACACACACACACACACACACACACACACACATACAAGATTTATTATGATTAGCAAATATTCAGGGAAATTGAGCCTGTTTCATCTCTTCTAATAATAACACTGTGTTTTAGTTTGAGCAAAAGTTTGTACACCCTGTTCATACACTTACATCTCTCACATTTCCAGCAGGAAAATGTCGTTACTGTGGCATGAACCTGACCAAAATTTTACAACATTGATACACTCAATACAATGGGGGTACAAACTTTTGAGTGAAGTCAGGTACCGATGTAGGTGAGAAGGTACGACGTTTCCTGGGGTGCAGTCAGTGTTCACATACATTGTTAATAGGGTTGGAGCTCTATAGCAGGAGATCTTTCACTCCAACACATGAAAAGCAGATCTTCATGGAGCTGGCTTTGTGCACAGGGGTATCATCATGCTGAAACAGGTTTGGGTCTCCTACTTCAAGTGAAGGCAAAATCACATACTACTGCATCCAAAGATGTCCGACACAATTGTGTGCCTCCAAGTTTGTTCTCACAGTTTGGGGAAGAAGCACTTCTAATTGGAAAAATCGGGTGTCCCAATAATTTTGGTCATATATTGTAAACCGTTATTTTTTTCCGCCATTTTCTTTACCAGTAGGGGGCGCATTACACATTTTGCATCAATATAAGACCGTCTGTGGCAGAAAAAGTTCAGAAGGAATGTGCTGATAAAGAAAACTGCACCTCACACTGAGAAACAATAAAAACAGGAAGATCCAGTTGTAAAATATTTCCTCCTCTTTCTCAAACAGAAAACAAACTTTTGCACTCACATGTCCCCTGTTTATCGTATAAACAAAATAAATGATGACTTTATTATAAACCTTTGACTCGTGCAGTTTCCTTTTTATTTCTTTGTTTTTCCTACTTATTTTGTCACTCCTACTCATTCCTGCTCTCTCATCCTCCCATTCCTCCATCCATCCTTCTCTCCCTCTCTTTCTGTTTCTCTCTCCCTCACACATTCCTTTCCTCCTCTCCCTCAACTGATGAGATCCAGGTCCAGGTCTTCATGTGGATGAGGAGTGAATATATATTATATAAAGACCAGCTCTCGACCTCGTGGCTTGAATTTGGTGCAGAAGATTCAGACGGATCTCTCCTTTCTTGTTCTGTATTAAATGTTCCTCACAGGTTCTCCTGAGCTCTGAGGAAAGGTGGGGCTTTGAAAACTGCCGTTGTTCCATTTTTATGCCCCAGATGAGAGTGTTATCATTATTAAATGCTGTGTGTCTGATATGAAGGAAGGTGCAGTAGATCTTACAGACCTGTCCATCATAAGGACAGACTGTTCTGAGATGTTTAATTCTTATTATTCCATGGAACAGGTGGTACTTTTTATCCCTTTATAGTTACATAGTAATGGCACCATCTCACCATCATCTCACTGAATTTCTTCCTTCCTCTATTCTTCTCTGTCTCTGAACCTGATTCCCTCACTCTGGATGGAGTTCTAATCAAATGGAGACCACCATGAAGATGGATTGGCATGAACAGATTTACACTCAAGTCTCCATCAGTGAGCAGGTGATAACCTCAACAATGACAGATCTGTGATGAATAAACATTTGGTGTTGAGGTTGATGATGGGTTCCTTTTTTCATTTTTCTTCTTTTTGGATCTGCCTGATTTCCCCAAAAGTCTCTACCTCCAGATAAAGTTCTCCTCAGTTGGAATCTACTCTGTGCACGTGAGGATGGTTCCACCTCAACAGCCTAAAGATCCATGAAGTTACTGAGCAACTCATGAACTTTGAAAATGGATTTGGACTGTAATTAACATCAACCTTCTGCTACAATGTGCTCAGGACCTCAGCTTGCATGAACAGCTCTGCATTTCAGCGTCCATCACTGAACACCTCAACAATGATGGGACTGTAATAAATGAACGTTTGGTGTTGAGGATGAGGATGAGGTTCCCTTTTGAGTCTCAGGGTTTCTTCCTCATGCCATCTCAGGTAGTTTTTCCTTTACCACAGTCACCACTGGATCACTCATTAGGGATAAACGTCTAAGGAACAAATTTATAGGCACTGAACTTCTACACTCTTTAATCCAACATTATAACCACTTTATCTCAGTAAAGCTGCTCTGAGAAGAAGTTCATTGTTAAATTCGCTCTACAAATAAAACCGAATTGAATCAAATAACATAATTATTAGCAGTTTGTTTTTTAGAATCTTTTAAAAATTAAAAAAAATGTTCAATGTTCAAAAAAAAAACAAGAATTACACTTGCATCACTGCACCATGAATAAAAATCCCACGCAGAGTGAAAAAGGCCAAATGAGTGGTTTTGGAGTTTTGGTTTTGGAGTTTGGCATCAACAAATGCTTATTATTTTTCATAAATACACAGAGTGCACTTTTGACCCAATCTTCTAACCCAAATCTTCTAACACTGGCTCACAGTTCCTCTGGTCTTAAACTGGTTTCCAACTCGGTGACCACAAACAAGCATTCTACAGTAACTCAGAGCACATGGAGAGCAAAGCTGAAGAAGAGATGATCGTCCATATAAACACAAGCCTCTATCTTCTGTTCTTTTAGCACAATAATCTGTTTCTCTGTTTTTGATAATCCAAGAAGCTCCAAAGAGGAGAAGGAGAAGCAAATCCACATCATATAAAGTAATACTTTCAGGATAGTAATAAATGTATTGAGTTGCAAATATCATTTGCTTAATGATCAAGAGGTGAAAGATATAAGAATAAGAAGAAGGAGAAAAGGAAGAAAAATCATCATCGCCATTACCATTATTATCAGTCATTACCTGTCATCACATCATCATCATCATCATCAGCATCAGAATCATCAAATTCACCATTATCTTCATCATATCATCATCTTCATCATTATTACTGTCATTATCATCTACATTACCATAGTCACCATCTCCATCTTCACCATCATCGTTATCATCATCATCATCGCTACCACTGTCAGTCTCATCATCATCATCATAGACACCATCATCTTAATTTTAACCATTATCTTCATCATCATCATCATCATCATGTTCATCACCACCATGTTAAAAAATACTTTAACATTTTAATTTGAACATTTATTTGGTTCAATTGTTGTTGTTGTTGTTGTTGTTTGGGATTATGTCCAAGGTGAAACTGATACCAAATGAGGACAAGTGGCAATTAATGAATATTCATCTTTATCCTCCTCCTCCTAACAATCAGTCTAGAGGCGAAACTGAGGTCCCGACTGCGCGTGCGCACACGCACACGCACTTCTTCCAGCTGCGGCGCATTCCACCGCTGGTGGGGGGGGACGAGAGCGCACGTTCCCGTTCAGTTCGCTGTTTTCTTTACGGCTTCAGTCCCGATCAGATCACAGAACACCGACAGCTGCACGGTTCTGGATCCGGTCCCGGGTTTCAGTCTGTGTTTACTTTCTTCTCTTTATTTTGGGGACAAATTCCAGGCGCACGTGAGGACGCGACACACTTGACAGAATCATGACAGGAATCGGATCTGCCTCGGTGAGGAACTTTACATCTTTCTATTCATTATTATTATTATTATTATTATTATTATTATTATTATTATTATTATTATTATTATTATTCACCAGTGCAGAGTAATGGAGAGTGTGTTAGAGAAGTGAAGAAAAGAGTGCAGGCAGGGTGGAGTGGGTGGAGAAGAGTGCTAGCAGGAGTGATTTGTGATAGAAGAGTATCTGTGAGAGTGAAAGGGAAAGTTTATAGGACTGTGGTGAGACCTGAGATGTTGTATGGTTTAGCGACAGTGGCATTGAGTAAAAGACAGGAGGTGGAGCTGGAGGTAGCAGAGCTGAAGATGTTGAGATGTTCGTTGGGAGTGATGACGATGGACAGGATTAGAAATGAGTTTATTAGAGGGACAGCGCATGTAGGACGTTTTGGAAACAAGGTGAGGGAGGTGAGATTGAGATGGTTTGGACATGTGCAGAGGAGGGACATGGGGTATATCAGTAGGAGAATGCTGAGGATGGAGACACCAGGAAGGAGGAAAAGAGGAAGACCAAGGAGGAGGTTTATGGATGTGGTGAGAGAAGACATGCAAGTAGTTGGTGTGAAAGAGTCAGATGTAGAGGACAGGGGGGTGTGGAGACGGATGATCCGCTGTGGCGACCCCTAATGGGAGCAGCTGAAAGAAGAAGAAGAAGAAGACAAAGAAGAAGAAGAAAAAGTAGAAGAAGAAGAAGAAGAAGAAGAAGAAGAAGAATTAACATTATTATTATTTATTTCTTTCATTCAAAATTTTTTACATTTCCTTACATGTGCATTCAGGAGCCAAACACCTTTAAAATGTTTCTTTGATTTTGTCATAGTTTTCTGGTGTAGACTGTGTCAGTATCAGAACACTTTAGGAAACTGCTGAAAAGTATTGTTACAAAAAAACAAGCCGTAGAGTAAAACTCGTTTCTGTTCTGTCTCTCACACTTTATTTCACTCAGAATATTATTTCCAGCTCCACTGAACCATAAACAAGCTCTTGGGTTTGAGGAGCGAGTTCACTTTTTCATCCAGGAACTATTAGAGATCCAGATTTAAATGAAATAAATAAATAAGGCTTTACAAATATATGAGGTACTTTATTTTCCTTATCTTGTCATCTGTTCCCTCTGAAGGTTCTCCTTTTGACTAAATAAATCTGAGGTGTAGATGGAGCCGTGACTGTACAGGAGGTTTTTGTCCCTCTGCATACCAGAAGATGTTCGGTCAGGTCTTTGGCACAAGCCTTAACACGACCTGCAATTGTTTGTGTTAAATTCCATCATTTGTTTAAAGATTAAAAAGATGCAGGATGCTGGATTGTGTGTGTGTGTGTGTGTGTGTGTGTGTGTGTGTGTGTGTGTGTAGGTGTGAGTCACACAGGGGGTATATAAACAGTCATGTGACCAGACCCAGTGCTCCAGTCTGCACCTTAGATTTATTTTAATTAACTCCGATTTACATTTCAGACCCAAATAAACAAATATGACATGAGAACCGGGAAATTATTTTATAAATATAACACTCAGTAATATTGAGGGCGGCTTTTTTTGTCTGAAAGAATTAAACAGCAAGATACTTTGGCCCACTATATCAGGAATCCTGGTACACCTGAGCATTCTCACAGTTATCTGATCAGCCAATCAGGTAGCAGCAGTGTAATGACTACATTCAGGCAGACACAGATCAAGATCAGAATAAAGAAAAGGTCTGATCTCTATGACGTTATCCATGAGCTCTTTTAGGGCCTTTTGTGGAGTTTTTCCACACAGAACAGTCTTTAGTGTTTAGACAGAATGGTGCAAAAAAACAAAAAACATTCAGCAGTTGTATGTGTGGAAACAGTTTGTTGATTACAGAAGGTCAGAAGAAAACTGCCTGAGGAGTCAAACTCACTCTGAGATGCTTTTCTGCTCACTCTAACCAGCAACCAAGGTTCAGTTAAGATCAGATTTTTTTTATCCTGATGTATACATGCTGCAACGTGATTGGCTGATCAGATATCAGATGGCGAGTGAGAGACCTGGAGCTTGTGTTTGAAAACATTCCACAAGGTTCTTCCCCAAACTTTAAGCACAAAGTTGAAGGCAGACAATTGTATAGGATTGTATTCCCTTTATTGTATAAGACCTGAACTTGTTCCAGCAGCAAAATGCTCCTGTGCACAAACCAAACTTATGGTCACCTAAAATTCTGAACCCATCAAAGGAATGTGATTAAATACTCGTGCATGAAAACATCCTTTAAACCAAACCATTCTGTATGAGTGAGAAGCTGGTTTGAGCTTCACGAAAGCCTCTTAAATCATCAGGTACGACGTGTTAATCGCTATCACCTGGGAAAACACTTTCTCATCTGTTTCGGTCGTTTACTCCGGAAATGTGTTTAAGCTCCAATAGTCAGAGGAGCAGTCAGCTTCAGAGCGGAGAACGTGAAAGTGAAGCTCATCAGATCACCTCTTGCGGTGAGGCTTAGGATGTTTTTTTTTAAGCTTTTGAGGAATATTGGTATTTGTTTTGAAGGTTTAGTGTGAGCAGGGGACAGAAGGAGAACAGGGAGAAGAATTTCTCTTCCTGAGGTTCCTGACATGGCCAAGGAACAAAAGAAAGAGAGAGAAAGTGTGTGTGAGAGACGTTGAAGGCTGGTTTGTCTCGTCATGCATCAGAGGGAAGCTTATGACGCCTACGAGGAGACAAAACACAATGACAGCTTTGTCACATGTGGCACAGGTCAGCGTTTAGGACAAGGCCATGGTAGCTACTCGAGAAAGATCAGACCTTCATCAGACGTCATCAAACTTTTTTTTCCGCCTCAATCCGTTTACATCATCTGCATTACATCTGTGAAGGACAGGAGTGAACCTACATTCTCCAAGTATGTGGTTGTCAGGTCATTTAGTCATCAGTCAAGTTCTGAGGTCGAATCCTGGACCTGAAGAGCAAATGATTGGGATTGTCTAAAGTTTCAGTCGCAGGGATACCGGCCAATCCCAGACTTAGGTGTGTTAATGTACACTATATTGCCAAAAGTTTGTGGACAAACTTTAATAACTCAAAGCACATTCTGGGTTCTACTTAGTCTAGAAGTAATTCCTTCCTTCTAACAGTCCAGTCGTGGGCACGATGCAGGAATGAAGCTGGCAAGTTGAAGAGCTGGTGTTTTGAGTCTTGCTTTTATTTGGAGTCCTAGTCCTGCAATTCACAGAACCTTCAAGACTGAAGAACCGCTCTCTAGAATACAATGACAATTTTAATACAACTGAGAACTAAAAAACTAAGTATCCAGAATATCGTTGCAGACGTAAATAGAGGAAATATAGAGTCTAACATTCCAACAGTTGGATTATGCTCATAAATAAACTTGTGCTTGGGGGTGGAATGAAAGGTAGAACCTCATATTTAATCCAGGGATTATATTAGATTAGGAAAAAAGGCACAATGATGAACAGATCTATATCCTCCACACCCTGTGAAACCCGCCAGCCTGAGCACCTTGCGTGAGCTCCCATAATGCCGTTTCACTCAGACTTTATTCATAAAAGCTCTAATCATGAATAGGGAGTTCTCCAAACACACTTTGATCATCTCATTTGCTGTCAAAATCAAGCTTTCCTCTGTTTCTCCAACACACCCTGTGGTTTCCGCGACTCGGAGAAAACAAAATATTTGCTTGGATTCGGACCAAAAACTTTCTCCTGTAGACTATATGCCCCAAAAGTATTTGGACACCTGAAATTTCCTGCCCACATGTGGTTCTTCTCCGAACAAAGTTGGAGACACACAATTGTGTAGTAAGACCTTTTCCAGCATGACAATGCCCCTGTGCAGCTCCATGAAGATGGGTTGGAGTGAAATATCTCCTGCTAATGAACATAAATGAATGTGAATGCTGATTGCACCCCAGGCCTCCTCACATCACCTACATCAGTACCTGACGTTGCATTTGTGGCTGAATGAGCACGCATCTCCACAAAATCTAGTGAAACATCTTCCCAAAAGAAAGAGTGGAAATGGGGACTAAATGTGCCCAGGTGTCCACAAATATTTGTCCCTATAGTGTAAAAGAAATAGACCTTCAAGGAGAGTAAAAACCTCCGTCCTGGAGATGTTACAGTTTTACCTCTGACACTGGAGACTCCTTCCATAAATGGTAAAAATGGCCTTATTATGCTCCTGTGAATGAGTTGTTGCTATGGAAACGAAAACATTTGTTCTAGACAATATATCAACACCTTTTGACCAATCAGAGTGCAGAATTCCAGTTCTAACTAATTTCATTGTTTTGATCTGGACTTCACCTCATGTATGGGTCTGATGCGATTCAGCAGTCAGTGGCGTTACGGAATCCGTCTGATTGTTGTTGTTTTTTTTTTCTCTCCTGGGGCCGACATACCTGACTGGCTCTCGTGCCAGAGCACCAGCTCGGTCCTGTCCTGACACGCCACCTACCTGACACTCCAGAGATGGAGCAGCGACAGTACAGGGGTTCTTTTCCAAGGTCTTTTCAAGGTCAGATAGTGGGTCAGGATTTTTTTAACTGCCCTCCAAACCAGGTTAGCAAACAACATTAGGACCTCCTGACCTCGTTTCTGCAGACAAAAGCTGTGCTTTTTGTTTTCTCAGGCTTGAAATGTGTGTGCTGTGTTTTTGGTGTAATAAGAGGAAGCAGATTAGAGCGAAAAAGCTGAGAAGAGAACGAGCAGTGAGCTCATGTGGGAAAACAGCACTCAATCAGAGGAAATGGAGGTGATACGGGGCACAACAATGGTGAGGAGAGAGAGGAGGACAAACTTCTGCTCAACCTCAGGTTTTACTCTGCTCTCCAACACGACCTATACTACATTCAACCAAATGAGAAAGTTCTGGAGATGGTTTTTTTAGAGTGAAAGTTCCAGGAGCAAATCCTGAAGCTAAGGAACACAAGAGGAACCTGGGTGAAAATCCCAGAACCACTTCAAAACTCATAAAAGAATATTCCAAATGGTTCACTTTATTATAGTTCTGGAATTTGTTGTCTAGAATGTTTAGGCTTTTTATTATTATATAAAAAATGACATCAATCTCATGATATTCATTAATTGACACAACTGTTTTGTTTCCCCGTAAATAAGGAATCTCCAGTGTCAGTTTAATTCTGTTTAATTTAATATTATTTGTAAAGTGGAAAAAGAAGTTTCTTTAAAAACAACTGCTGTTAAATGCTGTCTGCAAGACTCATGTTTATCAATGCACTACTGTCTATTTCACCCATATTTATTCTATATAATCACTCTCATCCATGTACATATGGACCTCAAACCCTAAGTGCTATTTACAGTAAATACGCACTTCTGCTCGCATTTCATCAGCTCCGTACATCTACTTTACAATAAAGTTGAATCTAATCTAAACGCATCATATCTAAAAGAAACCCTGAGAGGAACCAGACTAAGAAAAAAGAAAGTCTCATCCTCGGTCCTGTGACATTACAGTTTCACCACTGCTGAAGTTTTCACCTGTTTACTGATAGAGACTCGAGCTCCTAATCCTCTGTAGCAAACTGTTTATATTAATAACAGTCTAAATTTTAGAGAGAGGTCTTTAGCCTATTCACGAGGAACCATCCTCAGCAGCAGCGATGAAGAGAACTTCATTTAGGAGGACTGCGGTTTCAAAAACTTCATATAAAGAGTGTAAGATCTAAAACACACTTCCAGACCTGCAGTTACAGGAAGGGAGGTCTGAACTCAGTGATATGGGTTAGTGATTGGAAGGTTGATGGTTCGAGTCCCAGTATCACCAAGCACCCACTCTTGGGCCCTTGAGCAAGGCCCCTAACCTTCTGTGCCCCAGGAGCATTGTACTCTCACCTCAGCTTCCTAAGATCACTGGAATTTGAGAAGTTTTTTTTTTTTTTACATATGTTTTAGACGGGTTTACCTTCCAATCAGTTTTTAATATCCTTTAATTTAAAAAAATAAACTGACTACATTTCTGTATCTTTGTATTTGAAGTAAGTGAAATAAAACTGGTTAATTAGGGCATTTCATCCAGCTGAATCTCAAACATCTATTTACCTCCCACTGTATATTTGTATAATATTTGTATTATATACTCTCCTCAGTCCGGCTGTGGACACATGAGCGATGTGGGGTGTATCTCAGGGTTCTCCTGTAGCGTGTCGCTTCTCACCACACGTCCCGTGCACTCCCAGTGACTCGTGGGAAAGTGCTACGGCTTGGAAAAACATTCCTGCGTGTTGCTCCCAGCGTCACACGCACATGAAATCGTCCATCTGAGAGCGATTGTGTGTCCAGTCTTTATGTGTTTACGTCCTGTTTTGTGGAAGTACTTTTTTATGGAAGTTTAGGACTAATCACTGACCCTTCACCCTTTTATCAGGGTTCTTCACATACCGTTGCTCCTGAAGCTCCTAGATCCATGTGTGTAGATGTTGAGAGATGGCTAATGTTTGTGTGTGTGTGTGTGTGTGTGTGTGTGTGTGTGTGTGTGTGTGTTTTCTTTAGGACGCTGAGAGGGAAAACACACTACAGCCAGAGTCAGACCAGAACCTTACACCTCCTAAAGTGAGTTCAGAGCTCTTTATGTGTTGTTTCTCCTCCTGTGAAAACCGGAATTACCTTCAGCCCTGGGTGCATCTCCTCCCTGATGTCCTCTGGTCTTTATGCAAACCTACCATCAGGAACAACATAAAACAACCATTAGAATTAGAATCATCAGAAACACAATAAACGTAGATACAAACCATTAGAAGTCTCTTCTGAAGAGGAATCGTGGTGATGCAGTCATTTGGTTGAAGTGAGTTATAATCCAGGTGGAGGTGTGAGGTGTTACAGGAGGTTAAGCAGAGAGCATTTAAATGATGTAAGGTCTCACACCTACTGTAGCTGTGAATTATCACCTTATACACCGGTCACTTCTCTGCATTGAGGAGTTCAAGCTGTTATTGATTCATTTCATTACGCATTTTATACTTCACCATAGAAGCTCCACCACATGCAAAACTTCTCCATGGAGCTCAGTGAAGTCATTAGGAAATGTGTACAATCAATGCCTCACTCTGGAACTGGCTGTTACTATGGTTACAGGTGTTTATAAGCGTATTTATTTAGATTCAACTGAAAACTGCAAACTACCTGAACTTCCAGCCAATCACAATCCACTAATCACACCTGAACTCCTTCCAGCCAATCACAATCCACTATTCACACCTGAACTCCTTCCAGCCAATCACAATACACTATTCACACCTGAACTCCTTCCAGCCAATCACAATCCACTATTCACACCTGAACTCCTATCAGCCAATCACAATCCACTATTCACACCTGAACTCCTTCCAGCCAATCACAATCCACTATTCACACCTGAACTCCTTCCAGCCAATCACAATCCACTATTCACACCTGAACTCCTTCCAGCCAATCACAATACACTATTCACACCTGAACTCCTTCCAGCCAATCACAATACACTATTCACACCTGAACTCCTTCCAGCCAATCACAATACACTATTCACACCTGAACTCCTTCCAGCCAATCACAATACACTATTCACACTAACTTGTCTTTTGTGATGTACAGAGTTCACCTTTGGACCTGATTGACACGGGGAAAGGAGTGAAGGTTCAGAGCGCTGCTCCTCACCTGGTCAGTCTGGGAAGCGGCCGTCTGAGCGTAGCCATCACCGTACTGCCACTGAAGGAAGGTAAGTCCAGCCGTGATTATGTTTTCCACACGTGATTTATTCATGTACACGTGATTCTGTGATGATTCCTTGTATGCTGAAGGACGGAGAAATGAATTAAATGTACATTTTGTGAGCCAAAAATATTTTACTATGAATCCAGCATTGACCTGCTGAGAAACCTGCTGAGAAAGTCATTAGATGATGGTGACGAATAATAGTGCTCACTGATTGGTCATTGGGAATAATAGTGCTCACTGATTGGTCATTGGGAATAATAGTGCTCACTGATTGGTCATTGGGAATAATAGTGCTCACTGATTGGTCATTGGGAATAATAGTGCTCACTGATTAGTCATTGGGCCATTATACAATATTTTATAGAATGCACTCTTTAGGGATTTGGGACACAACCAAAGCTGAGTTTCTGCGACTGATTGTTTTTTTACTCGTACTGGGGATTTTCTGGGATCTTTATTCTTATTATCAGATGAAACAATGAATATTTAATGGACACTGGGGTCCAGCACTATATCTGTGTGTGTGTGTGTGTGTGTGTGTGTGTGTGTGTGTGTGTGTGTGTGTGTGTGTGTGTGTGTGTGAGCGACACTGTGGGTGAGAGGATGCACGTGATGACTATTGTTAGTTCAGACTGCAGGCTCGATGGAAGTGGAACACGGTTATCTGACAGGAAGGAGGGTGAGAAGGTTACCTTTCTGACACCCGTTTTTTTCCCATCATGCTCTCTGGGTGGACTTGGTCCTGTTTAAAGAGGATCAGGGTGAAGTCGAGTCTTTATTTATAGAGAGACGGAGAGGAAGATTCAGTTCTGCACATGACAATGAAGTCCACGTGTTTTCTGTCTTCATTTCCAAATTCTCCGCAGGAGGAATGGACAGGAAATGACTCAGAAACAGGACAAGGTAATGACCTCACTTCCTGTCCTGCTCTTGAAATACAATAAAATAAAAAAAGCCTGGTGGAACTTCTGATGGGAAAATGATCTGAGACTCATCATGTGTTATTCAACATGCACTTTCACCACCGATTCAGATCAGTTCCCTCCTGTTTCCATGGTGGTTTTCTTTAAGTAAGGATCCATGTTTGAAGCATCATGGAAGGAGTCTCCAGTATCAGTTCTTTCGAGTGTTTAAAGCAGGATGTTATAAACACTACACAACACAAAAACTTTGTTTTTATTATTATATTAGATTATTCTTATTCCCGAATTCAGTTCCACATCCCACAGTTGAGACCATAAAATCTGACTCCATTGTTAACACTTCTGATGATTAGGCTGCATTTCCACGTTTCCACCCAGACGGTTTCCTCAGAACAGGAACCTCGGCGTCTCTGCCAGCGTTGTGTCTCAGTACGGTCGTGTTTCTGCTTTTAAAGCGTAAATGGGAAATCCTATAAAGCGAAGCTCAGCTGAATGAAAGGAAACCCTCAGGGCGGTGACGCGGAGAATCCAGAACATTCGATGGGTTTCAGATGAACAGGTCTCGGATGTGGAACTCACATTGAGAAGCTGCTTGGCTTTCATATGAGCACGCTCCAAGTATTAAAGAGATGATCAGGAATTTTTTTCCGGAGTCTGAAGATGTTCAGCTCCATCAGTGAAAGTTTAATGTATATGAAAAGCAAACCCACCCAAAATTGTTGAACCATCTATTAAATGTTCTGCTTGTTCTGAAAATGTTCTTCACTTAACGGTTTCTTCTAACGATGGAAAATGAACTTCTTAACAACAATGGATTTGGTATATAGTTTCTACAGCTTTTTCTTGAGCGTTTTCCTGAAGCTCATTCCATGCTTTCAGAGAAGGAACTACTTTTTCTGCTGTAGTTGTGTGTCTCTGATGGCGTATGGATCCCGCACTGTATGGTGTGAAGTAACTGGAACTTCTTCCAGTGTTTTAAAGCATGTAAATGTTTATAATCCTGAGGTCCCTGGTGATCACCAGACTGAAAGACATGACGTTCCTCCTGACCGAACTCTCATGTGTTTTCATGGTGTTGTAGGAATCACGCGTATCGGCCGTGAAGATGCTGCTGTGCCACAGGACATCACCATCCAGGGTCCAGACATCGAAGCTGAGCACTGCGTGATCGAGAACAGAGGCGGAGTGGTGACTCTTCATCCCTGTGGACATCTGTGTTCACTTGATGGAGTTCCAGTGACCACGCCCACCCAGCTCACCCAGGGTAAACACTCGCTTCCTGGGGCAGGTGGGAGGGGGTTGAGGTTCTTCTTTCTTTCCTTAATTTCTCATTCATCCCTTTTTGTTTTCTTTTTTCTTTCCTTTTTATGGTCTTCATTTATATTTTATGTATTTTTTTCTTTTCTTCTCTTGTTTCCTTTCTTTAGCTTTCTTTCCATTCTTTCTTTCTTTCTTTCTTTCTTTCTTTCTTTCTTTCCTGTTCTTCACTCATTTTTTGTTTATTTCTTTTATTCTATTTTCTCCTTTCTTCAGCTTCTTTCATTCCTTTTCCTTCTTTCTTTCTTTCTTTCTTTCTTTCTTTCTTTCTTTCTTTCTTTCTTTCTTTCTTTCACCCTTTATTTATTTAGGTTACATTTTTTCATTATTTTCCTTAATTCTCCTTACTTTTTCTTTCTATCCTTTTTTCCCCTCTTTATTCTGAAAGCTTTGGTGTTTGGAAAGTCGATGTGAATCAGCGTTTGTTGTCGCCCCCTGGTGGATAAAAGCAACACTACAGACAGCGCTCTTGGGAAACAGAGGCCCATATCAGATTTCATGACATCATACACGTGTGTGTGTGTGTGTGTGTGTGTGTGTGTGTGTGTGTGTGTGTGTGTGTGTGTATAAAGTGTGTGTACTAACAAAGAGAGCCGTGTGTTGGAAAATCTGCTCTTTTTCCACGGCAGTGCGGCTTTCAGACGTTAGCTTAAGATTAATTGGAGTAGGGGTTTCTGTGTGTGTGTGTGTGTGTGTGTGTGTGTGTGTGTGTGTGTGTGCGTGTGTGTGTGTGTGTGTTAGGGTTATGTAAGTTTTGTGGGAGGATTTGCAGCGGTTGGTTTTTGTCATCTGTGACTCAGACATTCCACAGTTACAGAGCCCCCACTTATCTTAATATATTCAAAAGCATCATCTTCATCATCTTCATCATCATCATCATCATCATCATCATCCTGGGCAGTCCAGAGTTTGTAACTTGACCACACTACACAATGTTTCCAAGGGATGAAGTAATTTCATTATTTATCCATAGTAGTGTTTGGATTTACATCATAGCTCTGGTTTTGTGTGTGTGTGTGTGTGTGTGTGTGTGTGTGTGTGTGTGTGTGTGTGCATGCTCGTGAGAGTGTAATTAAGCACACCTGTACTATATTATATATATAATAATAACTTGGCGAGTTGACGTGTGTGTGTGTGTGTGTGTGTGTGTGTGTGTGTGTGTGTGTGTGTGAATCTGAGTTCACAGTACCCGTATTTAAAGGCTTCCTCCAGATCGATAAATAAATGAATACATTATTTATAATAATGATGATAATAATAATAATAATTTTTAATTGATTTGTTTATTATTATAATGATTGGAGGTTAATGGATTTGAATCCCATGTCAGGTCTCGTGCACAGCCGCAAGCGTAGAAACAGAACAAACAGAAGACAGAGAGCATAAAATGGAAACAGGCTTCAGGTGAAACTCTGCCCCCTGTCTCCCCCCTTCCCCCTCTCCTCCCCCCTCCCCCTCCCCTCCCGGGGGCACTTCCACTGAATTACGCTTTAATCGTTGCTCTGTCTCTCTGTTCTGTCCTGGTCCTAATCACATCACTGAGCAACTCCTGGGCTCATGACATTTCACCCAGTGGCTGCTGTTTTATTTTATAAACATCACCACCTTTATTTCAGCTGCTGAAAAGGAAAACTCGAGCGAAGAGAAATTCATCCAGCTGTTATACTGATACTACGTTTCTATTAAATATTCATAACCGGGATCATAAACTACACATCTGGCAGATGTCTTCAGCCACAAAAATGAGAAAAGAAATATGCATGAATATGCAAATTAATTAAGCTTTGCAAAAGCACCCACCGGCCTTCTGCCATCCCGTATCCCATCATAAGAAAGAGCATTTACTCATCAGGTCCTTCAGAACGCAGGTTTAAAGCTATTCCAGTTCAATTGATCCAAAAATATTTGTGTTTCATGACATCACAAATGTTCTCACGCATAGCCCCGCCTCCTGATCTGTTCTCTCTTATTAGTTCTGTGTAAACACATTTGACCCAAATCAGGCTGACTGTTGTTTTTTTTGTGATGTAATGACGTGGTGTAACTGCTGACTGGTATCAGGATCAGTTTCAACATAGAGTGCACTGAGGTGCAGAAAAACAGCCAGATGGAGCAAAGTTCTTCTGCGTGTCTGTCTTTCATCATCTTTCACACAACCAGGAATTGATCTCTAAGCTTTTAGAGATAATATGCACAAACAGTGGCTGATCTGTAAAACCTATCATCTGCATTCGTTTCGTTCTCAACCACGTGTAATGTAAATCTAATGAGTCGTACTGGAGACTCCTTCAAACCTTCAACATCTACTTGCGGAGATGTGCTACACATCAGTGGTGACCTGTGCACGTTCCTGTGTTTACTCTGGTGGAACAGTTACAGCTTTAACTCCGGCTTGGACCAAGCACTCACATCGGAGACCAACCAACACAAATGCAGCCATTTTCTAGCATTTAATCACAAGCTGGGGTGTGCAAACTTTTGAGCACTGAATATTCACCTTGTCATCTTGTTGTTGGACTGTGTATTGGCTGTCCATGAAGGTTAATAAACAAACTGGCAAATAAATAAATACTATTTCATGCTTTTTTTGGATTTTTTTAATTTACCTTGAGCCATGTCATTTCTGGTTCAGGTTCTGGAGCTCAGGTCGCTCACAGCTCCGGGTGCTGGAGCTCAGACCCACAATCACACAGGAGGAGGAGGGAAAATCCAACAGGGCGGAGACTAAACGCGTTCTTTTCTCCTCAACTCATTCTCCTTCTCCCAACTTCTGTCCTGCAGCTTCGCTTCCAGACTGCTGAATGGTTCCCGCTGTTCCTGAAATGAGTTTTTTAAGGAGTTAAAGGAGAATAAGATAACAAAAAAGTTCTGGAGGAGAACCACAGCAGAATAACTTGGTGATGTGGAGGAGCTGGAGAAGAAACCCGGGCCGGTGAGGAGATCTCTGGATGGGAAGCTGTGAAAAAAAAAATAAGGTTGGGAGAAGTTCATGGAAAATCGTCAGGATTTTTTTTCTCAAGACGTTTTGTGCTATTTAATCCGACCACATGTGCAACATCTGTCCGCTTTGGCTTCCGCGTGCGTGAACGCGTCGGGAATAAATCGGTTTCTATTGAAATCGATTCACTGATGTGGATTCTATACGATTAGTGAAGGTGCGGCTGGAAACGCGACAGGCGCGTGCCCGGGGGTCCCGTAACTCTTCCTTTTCTTCTTCATCTTCTTTTCTACCTTTCTTTTGTTCTTCTTCTTTTAAACCCGTAGTTATTACATTGCGCTTTGTTTAATTCCATCAGCCATCAATCATCTGCTCGTTTTGACCTGCACAGGTGAGCGTTGCTACGATACGCTTGGCCACGCCTCTAGATAAAACTGCTGATTATATTAAAACAAAAAAATGTTTTATTTTATTTTAAAGTTCTTGTGCTCTTTATCTAGGAACATCTACATATATTATTGTTATTTCATGCATTCTTTGCATACTTTTCAGAAAGGTTTTTTTTCCATGAATTTCTGGTCTCCGTCTTGTTCTACCAGAAAGAGAACTCACCTTGGGTTCTACCTTGAGCCTTTTTCTCATGAAGTGTGCTAATTTCTGTTGTTCTTAGGAACATTCTTTATTTAAGGAGTCCTAGCGTGGAAGCATGCAGGGTTCTCACCAGAGTGAAAATGGGTTCTTTGGGAGTTATTTGATTAGTTGAGGAATCTTACAGTAGGTTCTGCTTGGAGAACTTGAACCTGCAGAAAGGCGTTAAGGATGCAAAAGTGGGAAAAGAAGATTTTTTAAGGAATGTTTTAATTCAGCTAAAATAGAAAAGTGCACTGCTGCAGGATTTTCTGTTTTCTTTGTTGTTGTTTTTGCTTTTTCTCCAGAGGCCTCCGAGTTGTTAAATATGGCAGGAGACTTTCAGGTAATTAAACTCACTCTGTAAATTAAAGGATCTGATTGATCCGGTTTTCGGGGTTCGGAAGCGAGTCAGTTAACGAGTCGTGAAAACGTAATAAAGGAATGAAAACGTTTTGATCTGTAGTGGAAAAGCGAGCGCTTGTGGTCTTCAGTGACAGTAAAAGCCGAGTGTGTGCAGTGTTTTATTGTCAGATCAGAGACACATTCAGGTTCCAGGAGTGGAAATGCATCGTGTTTATGACGATGGGTTTCGGATTGAATAATATATTTAATAGTGCACTTATTAAAGCTTCCAGTGGTTAATTATTTCACATCATTTTCAACTGAAAACACTTTTCGATCACAAGGTCATGAGGAGGTCAGCGAGAAATCAGAGTGCTCGTCTTTCTATAATTTGTTTATTTTAGGACTTTTGCTGAAAAGATGTACAGCTGTGTAGACTAAACACCCACATCTGTACCAGAGAAAGAAACGTTTCCTGCTGTGTGTGTGTGTGTGTGTGTGTGTGTGTGTGTGTGTTTGTGTGTGTGATGGTCCTGCACAGAACTGTGTTTTCAGACGCCCTTATCTCTATCTGTTTGGACAGACTGGGATCGCTGTGATGATGAAACGTCTCGCAGAGTAAAGGTCTGGGTTTTTCATTAAGTCTGTGATTCTCGTTAATTTCTCGCTCCCTCGCTCCCTCACTCGCTCGTTTCCCTGAAAGAGCTTTGCAACGGGTGGAAAATGCAGGAAAATGGTCCGGGATGTGCCAGCGTTCAGAAGACTGGAATGCGTCTCTGAGATTTAAGGGGCCAAAAGTCAGAGGTTTGGCATGTTAATGATCAGCCTCTCAGCTCCGGGTAGCGAATGCTGGAGCGAGACTCAACCTTTGGCTTACAGTGAAACTCGTCATAGCAAATGTTACAGACGTAAAGGTTGGAGGTGAACTTGAGCTCTAAGGAGCAGCATCTCAAGTCTGTTTGTTTCGTAGTGAATCTCTGTCCCTGGAGACAAACGAGTGCCGTGTGTCTGTCTTTAAGTTTAGAGATAGAGGAAAAGCAGATACAGTAGTACCTGTGACATACGCTTCTCATACACTTCTCATACGCTTCTCATGTGCTTCATGTACATTCATACACTTCTCATACGCTTCTCATACTCTTATCATACGCTTCTCATGCGCTTCACGTACACTCATACGCTTCTCATATGCTTCTCATACGCTTCTTATGCGCTTCTCATACGCTTCTCATGCGCTTCTCATGCGCTTCACGTACATTCATACACTTCTCATACGCTTCTCATGCGCTTCTCATATGCTTCACGTACACTCATACACTTCTCATACACTTCGCATACACTTCTCATGCGCTTCTCATGCGCTTCTCATGCGCTTCTCATGCGCTTCACGTACACTCATACACTTCTCATACACTTCTCATACGCTTCTCATGCGCTTCTCATACACTCATACACTTCTCATACACTTTGCATACGCTTCTCATACACTCATACACTTCTCATGCGCTTTTCATACACTCATACACTTCTCATATGCTTCTCATGCGCTTCTAATACGATTCACGTACACTCATACACTTCTCATACACTCATACATTTCTCATATGCTTCTCATACGCTTCTCATACGCTTCTCATACACTTCTAATAACACTTCTTATATCAGTTCTCATGTGGTTCTCATAACAGTTCTCAGGTTAGAAATGTGCTCACCCACACACATCCTGACTCACCCAGATTCATTACAACTTGCAAAATTACAGCTACATTACAACAAAAATACAACTACAGAACTCCTCCTTCTAGAAAGCAGAAAGAGAATCGAGTTCGGAGCTCTGAGTTCTCCAGCCAGAGTTTTTGGGGTTTGGTGAGAAGCAGGAAATATTTTCCATGATTTCTTTTTTTTTTTTTAAAGGCTGCTCTGCAAGCTCCGATTTCAAGTTGGTGGAAAATGCAGTTGTGGGTTGAAGAGGATATGATGAAACAGTTTTAGAGTAAGCCAGGAGAACTCTGATGAAGAACGATAGAAGATGCACAGAAAGGAAACCAAAACCTGTCGAATCCAACACATTTCAACAGCACAATTTAAATAATTAAATCAAATTAAATAATGTCGCTCTGGTGCATGTTTACTTTCAGAACATATTAATGCAATAACACACACACACACACACACACACACACACACACACAACAGGGACATCTCCATCATTTATTTCCACCTGCATCATCCATGACAGATCTAATGACCACATTAACCACATAATAGCTGCTGTGATGGACCAATAAAGCTGGCTCTGAAACTGGAATGATGGTAAATCGGTGATGTCCATCTTTCTTCAGCTTTGTTCTCCTGGTTCCCTTCCAAAACACCCCTATAAGATCCCATCTTCTGCACCACCACTACATTTTCCACCGACTTGAAATTGGAGCTCGTAGAGGAAAAAAAAAAGGAAAAGCAAATCATGGAAAATATTTCCTGCTTTTCACCAGACATCCAAACTGGCTGGAGAACTTGGAGCTCTTGGAGGGAGGAGAAGGAAAGAAGGAATTTTAGTGAATAAAAGGTTGAAAAAAGGGCAGTAAAACAGGATTACATCTCCATAATCTTCCATATCTTCATCTACTATTTTTTTAAATAAGATCCTTACTGTACAGGTATAAAGTTTATTAATAGTCTAAAGTGAAGATGATGAAGTTTACCATCTATTACTCCTTGTTGGTGCGTTTGACCTTTAAATGAACATCTCAGGCTTTTAGAAGAACTTCAGATAGGGCATAATCCAGATAGGTGATGAAACACTGATTGATGGAGATGTTCCTTCAAGCACTTGCACAGATCCCTGTCCATATTTAGTACTGATAGTGTCCTGGAGTAGAGAGACCCTGTGAGAACATGTGAGGTGTTTGGACAGCTGTGGCCCTCGTAATCGCAGAGGTCAAATCCCTGATGTCAGGCTTAATGCTGTGGGTTCTGATCAGGATTGATGGCTACAGAGAAGGTTTAGAACGTTTGTTGGAGTGAATTATTTTCTCTTTTGTGTTTTTCTTCCTCCAGGTTATTCTCTGTGTTTGGGTAAATCGTACTTCTTCCGTTTTAACCACCCTGAAGAGGCCAGTCGGATGAAGAGCATGCTTCCTCAGAAGAGTCCCGTGTCCCCGCTGGTCTACAGCACAGGTAATGGATCTCACATCTCACTGAACATTACACCCCCCACCACTAACCACCTCCATGGACCCGAACAGAACTTGTATCCTGTGTTTCAAACAGCCCTCATGAGGCAGTTCCGGGGCAGGGGAAGTGAGTGTTGGGGGAGGGGAATTGATGAGAAGGTTGTAAACCAGGTTCAGTTACAGGTAACCAGGCTTTCTTTCTTCATCCTGGACAGGTGTGTGTGAGAGTTATCAGCCACAATAGAATCCTTTGAAGTTCAAGAACCCTTTCAGGAGCCTTATAGAGGACAGCTGTCTGGGTTTTTTTTTTCAAGAGATATCTTCTCCCTGGAGACACATTTGCACTCAAGGTCTTGTGGAATGTCTCCATCGTCTGTTTGCTGATTGGGTTTGTTGTCGTTGTCTCAGTCAACAGTAACCGCAGGAGTCTTTTCAGGAATTCAAGAATTTTTGGTGTCACCTGAGACAACCAGGGTCAGGATGAATGAATCATGACTGTGTGTTTATCTCCATTGCATTTTGGAAGCTACTTTCAAAAAATGAGTTCCTGGCTTCAGGTTCAGTGTGCACTTAATCTCTGCAGGGTTCTTCAACATCTTTACGTCCAACTTACAGATTCATTGCTGTTTGTTCAGGATGGTATCTAAACGTCTTGAGACTAGTTTTGTAATATTCCAACAGATGGCAGCACAAGGTTGCATGCACAGTCACAAGGAGCACCAACCTTATACATCTGGAGCAGTGCAACTGGTGCTATTCTCACCACATATGTTACCACGTCTATTTTCAAGGTGATCGTGTGTAAATGTAGATAAACAAAGTATTTTCTTGTAAACAGAGTCTCTAAACATTTTGATACCACCTCATATGTCTGATTCATGATAGATCCAAAGCTCCTTTAGATGCCCAAAGTAGCTTCATCAGAGTCAAACTGAAGCTCACAAGGTTCTGGTTTGTGGTTTGCAGGTCGTTTAAATCTTCCCACCGCGTGTGGAACTGGAATTTATAAACAGGTTAAAGATGTTTGTAATACCTTGAGAAAATGGGCATTATCTTCTGATATCTTTGATGTTCTTCTATCATCTTGCACAAGGCAGTGCAAGGTTCTGCTTCACTTTGGTATGTGTGTTATGAGTGTGCATATGTCCATCGTCTAAGTTTTCCTTTGATCAGGCTGCACCGTCTCGGCACAAAGTGTGGAAAAGCAGGTCTAAATACACTGAGTGGATGGTGTGTGTGTGTGTGTGTGTGTGTGTGTGTGTGTGTGTGTGTGTGTGTGTGAGAGAGAGAGAGAGAGAGAGAGAGAGAGAGAGTGCAGGAGAAACTGAGTCCATGTTTTTCGCTGTTCTGTTGTCCATCTTTGGCTCGGCTGCTTCTAGGTGGGCCGGACAGGAAAGCTTTATTTGAACAAGCTGACAGAAAAAAAAAAAAGAGAAGATCCAGCAGGCTGCAGTGTGTGTGTGTGTGTGTGTGTGTGTGTGTGTGTGTGTGTGTGTGTGTGTGTGTGTGTGTGTGTGGTTCACCAATGCTGAACAGATAAGTTTCGTTTTCTACATGGACCTTAAGTCTGTTTCTGTTTTTTGGAGGTAAAACAGCTGAGATGAAGGTTTGGTTTGTGGATCATTAAAAATGAGGGTTTCTGTAGAGAAATTTTACATCACATAATTGCAGATGAATCATGTCTGCCTTTTTCCACAAGTTCAATTCCAGATTACATCTAGCAGTTTGAAGTTCATTAACAATTATGTGAAAATACCATCCTTAAATTGACACTTCACTCACTTTTCTCTTTCTTTTCCTCAGATTATATGAAGTTCAGTAGCGATTTCAGTTCCAGCATAGGTGGACCGAGTTCCAGAGGTGTTCGGTCCGTCTCCGAGCTGCGGGAATTAATGGACACCTTACAAAGGAAGAAACAAGCTCTGGAGAACAGCCTGCGGACGAATGGTGACAGCAGCCCCTCCTACTTCAGCATGACACAGTCCCCGCCTTCGACGCCTAACTCCTTGTCATCCATGAGCTCGTCAAGCTTGATATCTCCCTATCAAGACCAAGCAAGACGACTATACACCACCGACCGGCCACCTCTTTCGGGTAAACTCCCTGCCCAGTCGTCTAACAGCGTACCTCCATCACCACGCCGCAGTGACCCGCGAGAATACAACTCCTCGCTTCCTACTTTGCACCCGACGATGACCCGGAACCAGTCCCAGGATAGCCTTCTCGCGTCCTCGGATGGTCGACGTGGCCAAACAAGTTCTTTGCTGTCGATGTGGAATGGCTCTTCATCTACAGCAAGCAACACCCTTGTGCCAAGTCCAGGAGGTCGAAGTGGAGCAGCAAGCATGCCGTCCAGCCCGCGATTAGCTCGCAGATTATTGCCTGAGGAAGCGGGACGCCCAATTCCAGCCCCACGCCAAAGGAAGTACTCGGCTGGTTCTCTAACAGGAATGGGAATTGGTGCTCACAGCCGCTCCCTGCCTCGTCTCTACCGCCCGGGGGAGTCCCAGCTCGCCCCTCTTACCCTTCCATGGCCCCGGTCCTCACCCACCCCTGAGTCCAGTCACCAAAACGGACACTCTGAGGTGGTCTCCATCTCCTTATCTGCCAGGTCCATTCCCAAACCAGTACCTATACGTAAGGAGGTGATTGTGCCCTCAGGTGCTGCGACCAGCCCACGCCAGGCGAAGAAGGTGAGCCTGACCTCCAGCAGCTCCTACTCAGATTTGGAGAAGCAGGTCGCGTGCACCTCACCTACCTTGGAGCTGGGCCTGGGCGAGAGGAGGCAGTCGTTCGGAAAGGCCGGGATTGGACCACAGGGTGGATTCCGTGAGAGGAGAGGCAGCATCAGCTCTCTGAGTGGGAAAGAAGAGCTCCAGGATTATCACCAGAGACAGAGAGACGAGAGACTCCGAGAGCAGGAAGTGGAGAAACTGGTGAGAAACTCTTTTCTTTTCAGATTGTGAAGTCAGTGATGAATCTGAATCCTGATTGGTCAGAAGGTGTTAAGGTTTCTTTGGTAACAGCTCATTCACAGGGATGGGTTAATCACCAGCATTAATAATAGGATTGAAATATAATCGTCGTTATGGTGAAGGACGGATTTAAGATTTAGAGAAGGAGTCTCCAATGTTAGTAATAAAGCTGGAGCTTTCCAGCACATGAGTTTGCAGATTGTGGAGTCCTTACGGACAGAGTTTTCCTTCCTTTATCTCCATTTAAAAACACTGATGAGAAAACGAGAGATGTTTACAGCCACTATAAGCTTAGTGAGAACAGGAATATGTTTTGTAAATCTTCCTTGTCGCTATGAACATAACGTGATGTGGCTGCTTGTGAACAAATCTCCTCGGTGGATCGTTGTGTTAAGATTCTCGTGATTCAGCAGCTGGACGGAAATAAAGGCTGAATCTGCACCTTCACTGAAAAACTTCCATGATTTTGTTGTGGAATCTCACAGGGTGGAATTCTGGCCTTGGGAGGAAAGCAGGAAGGGAGAGGCCCACCTGCCTACGCATTAATCTCTTTTGTACAAACCTTTTACACACACCACACACACAAACACACAGACGTATGAAATTCCAGTTTTAAACGCACACAGTCGGGCGCTGGGTAACGCAGGATTGTCGTTTTCTCTGTAGTGGGAAGAACATTTGGTTCAGCCCAAGGTGGAGTCGCCCACCTCCTCCTATTAATAGTCCACCCTGAACCACGATGGGGAGCATCGACGCACAAACTCTTTCTCTCTGGGAGGCCCACGGTGGGGCGCTGTGTGGGGCGGTGTGGGGCGGTGTGGGGCGGCGGGGTGCTGTGTAGGGCGGCGGGGCGGTGAGAGCTGGCGCTGCTTATCCTGCTTCTCGCAGCACGGTTCTCATGGTGGTGTTTTCTCAACTTTCTCAACTTTCTCATGGTTTTTGTAAGGCCACCTGTAGCCCCACCCCCTTTCTGGGTTCCTTCCAAACCCAGAAGCCCAGGCCGCTTGCTCGTTAGCCATTACAGCCCTGTAGTTGTGTAGGAATATTATGGGTCTGGATTAGAGGCTTGTGCTGGAGAGAGTAAACACCACTTATCTGCAGGTGGAGAGGCCTATGTGTGTGTGTGTGTGTGTGTGTGTGTGTGTGTGTGTGTGTGTGTGTGTTGACATTTAGACAGAAACACTCGTTCTTCTCCACACCATGTGCTTTTTCTATAAATAATAAGAGCAAAACAAAAAAAGCTACTCAACCCTACAGTTTGTTTCTTCAACGCATTCGGGTTTCATACTGAGAACATTCCAGCCGGTCTCTAAAGTGTGGATGAGCATGATCATGGATCACATCCGTGTGTGTGTGTGTGTGTGTGTGTGTGTGTGTGTGTGTGTGTGTGTGTTCCTGGGATAGACTCCGGATCTGCCCAGATAATATAATATATTCTATTTCCATTTCCTGAGAAATATCTCACTCCCGCCCTCCTGCACAGAAGCTCAAAGCCAAACTTATGAAGTCATGTAATTAAATGTGTGCCTACATGTGCGTATATATACAAACACACAAACACACACACACACACACACACACACACACACACACACACACGGTCGCGTATAAGACACTTCAGGTCTCAGCAGTGAGACGAAACTGAGACCCAAGTTGAACTTGAAGTGCTATTTATGTTTGAGATGGTCGGTATATCCGCTGGGGTGGTGGTGGGAGGAGGGTGGTGTCCGGTGGGGGTCCCACACACACACTTTAATAATGCCCTCCAGTAGAGCTGAACCAGCTGCCGTCTTGAACTTTGGAACCGTGTGACACAGGAGAAATCGGAAGGATTATATCTCTCCGCTTGTGTATTTCCGTCCCCATGGTGTCCAGCGCCAGGTCTGTTTTAAGTCTCTCTTAGTGTCCAGTCGCTCAGACACACACGGACCTGTCCAGGCAGATAGAACACTCTCCATAACCTCCACCAACCATTTCTTTCTCTGGGTCGTCACTATGCACCTGGACGTCCTGACCTCAGACATCGTAGGCATGGTGAGTGCACCAGTGGCGTATCTGTACTTTACTGAACTATTTCCATTTTTATTGTAACTTCACTACATTTCAAAGACAAATCTCTTATTTTTTACTCACTGAAGGTTTCGGGTTCATGATAAGTAAAAGTTTAACTGGACATTTTAACAGGTCATATTTTACTGAGTGTCTCTACTTTTACTCAACTACATGTTTTGTACCGCATCCACCACAGGAGTGCACCTGAACAGAAATGACTTCTCTAAACTGTGTGTATATTCCAATGAAAATCCGATGCATACACAACCGCAGGGCATTTCTTCATCTGGAACTGATAGGAATTTTACATGAGTTTTTACCCAGGAAATGTGCTGTCCATAAAACCCCCAGTATTAAAAAATACAACTAAATACATTTCTCACGTACTACATCAAATACAATTACAACGTCATGTCCTACATTTTATTCATTCGTGTTTTATTTTCACTTGAAGACCCGTGGCAGAGCGAGGGATTTTCGTTTATAGGGGTGGCCAGGCAGAGGAGTTACTCTGGGGTGGCACAGAAAATCTCATTATGCAGACAAACATGGAACTTAGCCTTAAATACTTTTTAAAGGATTGAATGTGCACAAATGACAACATGTTTCACAGGACATTGATAAAACTGCACTGATATGATACTTTAAACAAATCCAAAATAAAATTTTTTTGATTTTATAAGAAATCTGTGTTTTTGTTAGATACGTTTTTGTGCTCGAACACTTGGAGTTGATCAAGTTTTCCGGTCCAAACACATCCACATCCAAACACTCCCACATCCAAACACTGACACTGGAGACTCCTTCCATAAGTGTATCATACATCTTCAATGTTTAAAAATCCACACTATTTCTCAGTTACTACAGCAACCATAATGTAGTAAAACCAGCTGCTGTTCTAAACCTATTTAAGACCATCTGACCAATCAGAATCCAGATGTTTATTATTAATATAGTCACAAGGGCAAATTTATTGAACTGGTTTTTCTTTGAAAGTCTGTAAAACGCAATTCAGTTTTTTTAATGCGTTTTTTCTTAACTTTAGTGATGAATGAAGCATTTCTGGATTTTATTCCAGTTTCCTTTTGTCTCTGTACAGAACGACTCATCGACACACATCTGTATAAATCAGTGTAAATCTGCTGGAAGGCCAGCGCTGGTTCTGGCTCAGAGTTCAAACGCAGACGTTAGCTGTGATGGAGGAAGTGTGTGTGTGTGTGTGTGTGTGTGTGTGTGTGTGTGTGTGTGTGTGTGTGTGTTTGCGTTTCGTAGTTTATTTCCATAGAAGTGGCTGAACGCAGGGATTTTTCCGGCCTGTTAATTGGGATCAAAGCGGCGTCCCGTGGGAGCGTGTTGGTGTTTTCTAGGCAGGAGTTTTTATGGATGTCCTTTGCCTCTGTTCCACTTACAGTTCAGGAGAATAAGATTTGACTTGCAGGGAAGTTTTTGTAACCTCATGGCGGATACAGCACACATCTGGAATGATAACCGACTCATTCTTTTTAAAAACATTACGTTGTGCTGGAACAATCATTTCTTCAGTTTATATTTATTTTATATCTGATGTTAAAGTTGGGACAGTGTGTGTGAAATATACATACGTAAATATACACAATTATATACATGGGGCATAAATATACATCTCCGTGGCACACCAAACTGAAATAGTCTCATAACTGACAATGAAAATTCTGGCAGAAACCCAACAATGATGATCATCATGAGAATTGTAGTGATTATTGTTATTATTATTATCATCATCAACATCATCACTCTCTCCTACAGGAGCGTCAACGTCTGGAAACCATCCTCAGTCTGTGCTCAGAACGGGATCAGAGCAGCTCAGCCGTGGCCGACCTGCAGAAGATTAATAAGGAGCTGGAGAAGCTGCAGGTGACTGAGGACGATTCCATATTTTCCGACTCTGCAGAGAACGGCTACGTGTCTGCCGTTTTGGTGGAGCGCCAGGTGCGCCAGCGTCGTTCCAGTGGGCAGCGAGATCTCAGGGCGGAGTCACCTGCCGGGAATCTTCATGGCTCCGCCCCCACCCCGTCCCCTAGGCAGGCGCGTATTAACAAGGTGGGATTTCCAGGCGCCGTTTTCCTTATTAGTTTTGGCTTCAGAGAATAAGCTCCACCCATGAACCCATTTATATTTATTGTAATGTCAGTTATTAATATTGAACTTATTCCACGATTACAGAACAGTTATATATTTATAAATATAAGCATAATAAACTTGACAGAGGATATACTGCCTCCTAGTGGTGTGGTGGAGAATTGTTCCTGATGAATGTGTTATTTTTTACAAATATAAAAGCTACCTATAAAGTGCCAACTCTCAAACCCAACAAATTCTCAATAGTAATTATGTTGTGTACAAACGGCCTCCACTTTTTTGCTGATTTTTGTTGTGAGTATCGTAGTTTCTTTGCAGATTTAGTAAACTCTGCTCATTTGTTAAGACATTCCGAGACTGTTCAGGTCACATCCTTTCCACATATGACCTTTTTTAGCCATGCATTCGAGCACACACTCCTGCTTTCACACACTCCATCGCACACAGGAATGCACGGGACAGGGGGAGGGGCTAATTATAACTACATGTATGTTTTTGTAGCAGATTTTTTTGCTCTATGTCTGGGTTTTGTATAGTAAAATAGGTTGTAAAAGATTTCTCTGTATGAAATTACAGTATTCAGGAACACTCCAGGACAATTCCAGAGCTCCCAGTGGATTACCGACTTACACTTTACATCGTTTTTTTCTTTTAATTTGTCACTTTTCCGTAAATCACATCTGCAATGTGTACAGAGCTACGCAACGAGATGCTGGGAATGATTTCTATCTGCTTTTTCCTTTCTTTTGTTCTTTTTGCATCTGTTTCTATGTTCTTTCTGCTCGCAGTCGTTCTGTTGCTTCACATCCTGCTGCTGCGGGTCTGAGACTCGTTACATAATATAAACTCCGCTCAACTGAGATAAACATCAGTGTCTGAATATACAGAGGTCACGCGCTGGTGTGTGTGTATGTGTGTGTGTGTATGTGTGTGTGTGCTGGTGTAATCGTGCTTAATTTTACCTGTGTGCGCACACACACGCACACACACACACACACACACACACACACACACACACACACATATACACACACACATGCACACTAAATTACTACGTGCACTTTTGAGTGCTTACGTTATACACATAATATATATTTTCTTTACTGAAGCCTAAAAGTAATGTGGTTAATAAAAGTGTGTTTTTTAAGTCATTAATCAACCAAAACAAGTGATTCTGTGTGTCAGGTTAACCTTTTTTTTTTAAGGGTGAGATATTTTTCGGTCTGTACAGTACCTTCTAATATATTTCTGTCCATGAATATGTATTAAATTATTCCCAATAGTCCATTCTCTTAATTTCATAGCATTTCTCTCAGGTTTCCTTTAGTGTCTGTTACGTTGACGTTTCTATCCAATCAGATTTCAGCGTTCATCACATGTTGCCAGGGTCAAATAAATCTTCATTGGTGCCTTCAGACTGAACAGAGCAGAGTAAAGTTCATGCTGCTTACAGGCTGTCGCTTTAACCAATCAGATTTCCAGTCAGGAATCTTCAGGGTCTTCTAGCAGGCATCAGCATTTTCACATCCTTTTTTTTATTTATTTAATAGCTGCATTTTTATTCTACAGTGACTGACAGAGGATTTGGTCGCAGATAAACTTACATGGACATTTACGAGAAGGACTTTTTAAGAAAAGCTGGACATCGTTAGAAGTCACCAAACAGTTCCAAAAAGTTGTAAAGCTTTTTAATGAACCGTTTCTACGTTCTTTCAAGTAGAATTTGCATAAAAACACACAATTTGCCTTCATTTTAAAACCCCAGTAACAACGTAATGCATGGGAAAAAAACACACAAAAATCCCGGGGTGATGTGATATGATGAGGTGAATATCGACGCTTCTGCTGGAGATGATGTATGTAAAGGTGCAGTTGTGGCTCCAGTGAAAGGAGACGTGTTGAATTGTGATCATTGTGTTTGTTGCTTTAGTGATGATGTTCATTCTGACTGTATGAGATCCTGTGTGTGATGCAGCTCTGATCTACTGCACTTCTCTATAATACTGATGGTTTCTACAGACGTGACGTCATAATGATGGGATTAAATATATTATAGTATAGTAGTAGATGCTAGTAAGCTTTTTTTATTACGTTTCGAATGTAGCACAGACTTTCAGACTTTTTTTCTTTATTTTGGAAATGATATGAAAACTTTACACTTGTGGAGCTTACACTGCACTTTCATTGTGGGTGAATTCATCTCCAGCCGCTGTAAGATGGTCGTAGACTTCAGCTTTATTCAATTAAACAGCCTGTGTGGACTTCTGGCGAGGGATCAGAGTTTCCTGCAAAATACCAGCTCGAGAAATGGCTGGGATTTAATCAGATTTTAGGAAATGAAGCGTTTCTGTCGGTTCTGGGGAAATCCACACAATCATGGCCTCATTAGGTTTCGTCTTCAGTGTGTGATGTTGTGCAGTAATGACCAGAATGTTCAGTTTTATAAGCTTGTTAACGTTATTTCCACATTTTTTAGTCTGGAGACAAAAGTTTCATTATGTATGTTTATTTTTGTTTTTATTTGCAGTCTAAAGTTCAGACCGTAATCGAATTCTATTATACAAGTTATAGTTTTTCGGGGTTGTTTTGGAGCATTTCTCGAATCATCATAAAAGCTGCCTTTTTGCATTCAATGATTTATACAATGAACTGATGCTGAGATGTTCTGGGGGTTTCTGTAATAGATTTAACTGTTAGTTACTCATATTTGTGATAAAAATGTGATGTCTTCAGCAGGCAGCCGAGGACGAAGAAGTCCGGTTGAAGCAGGAAGTGACGCGTATTGAAGAGGAGAGGATCCAGGTCCTAAACAACATGGAGGAGCTGGAGCTGAAGATCAAAGAGCTGGACAACCAAATGGACGAATCAATCCAAGAGGTAAAGAGGAGCGAGAGATTCAGAGAGTCTGTGAATAATTTGGTTAATCTGTGATTTAGTGAGTTGGTGGTTGAGAGTCAGTTGGTGAGTCAATGAGTCGTTTAGTGCTGTAAAGAGTCGGAGGTTGAGAGTCAGTAGGAGAGTCAGAGAGTCGTTTGGTGCTGTAAAGAGTCGGTGGTTGAGAGTCATTTGGTGAGTCAGTGAGTCATTTGGTGAGTCAGTGAGTCGTTTAGTGCTGTAAAGAGTCGGTGGATGAGAGTCATTTGGTGAGTCAGTGAGTCGTTTGGTGCTGTAAAGAGTCTGTGGTTGATAGTCAGTTGGTGAGTCACTGAATCGTTTGTAAAGAGTCAGTTGTAAAGTAATTTGATAAGTCAGTGGTTTCCCTCTGCTGTAAATTCATCACTCAAGTGAACATGTTTTTTTTGTTTTTGTTGAAGCCAAAGTTTTTTTTTTCTCTCTCCTCAGAACCCGAGCTTTCTCCAGCAGTCAGTAGTTTTACAGCTTCTTTATGAGACCTCAAGCAGAGAAAATTAGAGCTTTTATGGTCGTGTTTTATGGCTCTCAGACGGCGGAATCGTCCTGCTTATCGCTGGGTTTATTACACACTGTTAATTACGTCACCGTTGTTTTTAATAAAACAACACAAATACTGTAGCTTTAGTGTTTGGATCCACGATCATCAGAAATTTGCTGATATATAATATAAATATAATAGAACATCTCCAAACCTTTACTCAATTTATGGTGTCTGTTTGTGGTCATCTTACCTAAGAGGTGCCAATAGTTTTGGAGATGACTGTAAAATGCTAACTTGGCCGTTTGTGTGTGTGTGTGTGTGTGTGTGTGTGTGTGTGTGTGTGTGTGTGTGTGTGTGTGTAGATGGAGGTGGAACGCGCTCTGTTAGACGGTGAGCAGGAGTCTGAGGCGGCTCAGCTGCAACAGGAGAAGGAAGCTCTGGAGCAGCTGAAGGACAAAATGGCCGACATGGAGAGGAAGGTGCAGGTGGAGAAGTCACAGGTATTTCACTAAACACACACACACACACACACACACACACACATATAACTTTCCTGGCAGCTCATCAGTCAACGGTAGAGTCTCACCATCTCTCTGGTTCACATTCTGTTAGATTCTTATATGTCATGTTCTGAGAAGGTGTGTGTGTGTGTGTGTGTGTGTGTGTGTATGTGTGGAGAAAGCAAAATCAAGCATCTTCCAGTTACATCTGCAGCTGTTTGAACACTCAATGGTTTTTAAGAGACAGGAGATGTTTCACCACGGCTCTGTCGGATTGTGATTTGTCAGAAGGTCAGAAGGTGTTGATCATTTTTATAGAACAGAAGTTCAGGCACCAGTGCAGCTTCAGATCACATGTTTATAGTAATGCATTCATTCTAATACGTTAGCGTTTCTGTAGTAACGGCTCATGCGCAGACAGACAGACACACAGACAGACAGACAGATACTGTAAACAGTGAAGAGTGTGAGAAGTGAATGAAAGTACGAGACAGTTGAGATGGAAATGAAGATCTGACAGTGGAAGCTCATGTTCAGCTCTGAGACACAGTGTTTATTCTTCACTCAATTAAGCCTCGAGCGGAAAACCTAAACTCAGAGTTTTTTCCAAAACAAAGGGATTTTTCACTGTTTTCCTCGTAATATCGAATCAAACGAGGAGCTGAGTCAAAGTTCACCTCCACAAACTACGACTACAAAATGTCACGTCGAAACTTATACTGAGTTTATACCCAGTTTTCCCTGATAGAAAAACAGCATAATCTCAACGCGCACTAATTTCCTTTCATTTTTCTGCTTTTATATGCCACATAATCACCATCTTCAGCATCATCATCATCATCATCATCATCAGTCTCTTCTTTAATATTCCATTGCTGATGGGGGTGTTGGTGACTAACCCCGGCCTCCACACCTGCCCCTGCACTAACGCCTCTGCCCTGTCTGTCTGTCTGTCTCTCTGTCTGTCTCTTTGCCCTGTGTGTGTGTGTGTGTGTGTGTGTGTGTGTGTGTGGTGAAGGACAAAGCCCAGCTTGATGCTGAGCGGTTAAAACTCGAGCGTCTGGCCGAAGTGCTGTCTGAGCAGCGTGCTCAGCTCGACACGTGTCCCGAAGCCCTGAAAGAGCAGCTCGTCCTCCAGCTGTCCAGGGTCAGTACTAAAAACAGTGCCTTCATCCTACTCCTCTTCTTCCTCTTCTCTCTTTCTATCTCTTTTTCTTACCTAATCACTCAATCTTGCTTGCTGGCTCTGTCTGAGTAACAATATAAACACTAAATCCTCACAGTGCTGTGACTGCATGCATCAAACGCACACACACACACACACACACACACACACACACACACACACACAAACACACACACACTTAGTTCACATGCCTGACGACTGAGGCTGCATGAGCTGGAATGGGATGTGTGTGTGTGTGGGTGTGTGTGTGTGTGTGTGTGTGTGTGTGTGTGTGTGTGTGTGTCGAGGTGATGAAATGCAGTGTGTGAAAGTTATGCCTTGCAGCAGGCCGGAGTGACAGCTGTGGTTTTTATGTTGTTGGAGAGTCGGTCGTGTTTTTTGTGTGTGTGTGTGTGTGTGTGTGTGTGTGTGTGTGTGTGTGTGTGTGTGTGTACGATATGCATTTTAAGGTCAGAGGTCAGCGGTGGAAGTGCATGGAGCTGCCGAGACTCGAACAGCATCCGGCAGGAGAGGACGTGTTTGTGAACGTTCCTGTATTTAACTATGAAGAACATTTAACCTTGTGTTTGTGTCTCGAGTCTCTGAGTAGTTGAGAGAAAAGTGCTGGAACTGGTTGGAGTTCATTTGCTATAAATGCGATCAAATCGTGTCGTAAAATCATTAAAGAACATCAGATCTCTGACAAATCACAAACGGCTACCAGCCAGAATTTCACTTTTGACATCTTCATTTATCCACCAGCATCATCAAACATAGTGTTACCATGACTACAACACATTTGCGTAACAGATACGGTGTAGATCTTATACGGTGCTCTGCCCCCTGAACACTTTTTAACATGAGAGCATTAAACATGATCCACATCGAGCTAGGAGATGGTTCTGATTTAAATGTTTTACAGCATTTCATTCCCGAGCTCTCGTTACCCAGAATCATGATGTGAAACACAACCATCGTAAAGATCGTGAGCCGTGACTGAGCTCTCCAGGATTATATTCCAGGAATGACATGGGCATGGCTTGTTAATTTATATATATATATGTGTGTGTGTGTGTGTGTGTGTGTGTGTGTGTGTGTGTGTGTGTGTGTGACGCAGGACGCCGAGACCCTGGAGGTGGAGACGAAGCGCTTTGAGGACCTGGAATTCCAGCAGCTGGAGCGAGAGAGCCGTCAGGACGAAGAGAAAGAGACCCAGACGCAGCAGATCCTCAGAGAGATCGCAGAGTTCCAGCGCAGCACTGTCACTCGCAAGGTAATGAACCATACTCTCTCTGTGTGTGTGTGTGTGTGTGTGTGTGTGTGTGGGTGTGTGTGTGTGTGTGTGCGTGGGTTCAAATCCCAGCACCATTAAAATGGCACTGACATGGGTTGATATTAAAAAGCTTGGAGACTCGTTCTGTTTACAAGAAAGAACTTTATTTATCTATATTTACACACAATCACTTCCAACATAGTCTCCAGCGTCTTTTTTCGAATTGTGTCGAGCATTTTCTATGATTTACACCAGATCTTCATCTTCAGGAAGAGGGTGAAGTCCGCAGGAGCCAAATCTGGCAAGTAGGTTGGGTGTGGATGTCAAGTCAAGAAGCTTTAATTGACATTTTAACCGTATATTGCTGACGCAGTACACAGTGAAATGAGACAACGTTTCTCCAGAACCCTGGTGCTAAATAAAACAACATGAAACTACAAGAACACAATGCATGTTATATGGTACAATGTGCAAAAGAGAGATTTGTATACAAGTGAACTTGTAAATAAACACAAAATGTAAAAACAAACATTTGTGCAAAAACAGCAATAAAATGGATGTGCAGCAATAAAATCGATGAAATCGCAGACGTGGAAACACAAGTGAATCAGAACAGCACCAGTTACACCATTAGTCTCCAAACCTTTTGATACCACTCCGTAATTGTAAGTCGCTCTGGATAAGGACGTCTGCCAAATGCCATAAACGTGTGTTTGCCGTTCTTATAGCTGAGACAAAGCCTCACTTCCTGTTTGCCGGCGATGCTGTCGGATTCTTTGGCCCATTGCAGGCGTAACATTTGGAGTAATTAAAATTCTTTAGACATGCCTGTTCTTCACAAGGATTTCTCTGAAGTTCTGCCAGATTTGCAGACGATTGGAAAATTCTTGTAGAAGAAGGAGTGAACATATTTTTTGTTGCTCAAGATTCAAAGGTTATGACCATAAATGTACTTATGGCACTGGAGCTTTGGGCAGCACTTGGTCCAAGTTTGGTCAGAATTTTCTTTAGACCCTGTGCAATCAGTGTTGCGATTGTTTAACAACATTGTACCAGACAGTTCAGTGGGCTGTCATGGACATCCTAGATCTTCTGTGCTTGGCCTCCTGATTTGGTTTTCTTCAAATTTACTTCAGTTTCATTCTAAGAGAATTTTGCCTATAAGTTTATCCCTGATGAGCGAACCAGTGGTGATGATGGAAAAACTCCCTGAGATGTTATTGATGAAGTAACCTTGAGAAGAACCAGACTCAAAAGAACCCCATCCTCATCTGTCTATTCAATACATTGTTGAGATGTTCTGTTCAGTGATCCAGAGACACTTTTTTTTTTTTTTTTTTCGCCTGCAGGAAAAATTGCTCGCTCTGAAGAAACAGTCCACCCAGATCATCCAGCAGACGCAAAAGGAGAAGGAAAGCTTCCTGAAGGAGAAGAACACCCTCCAGATGATGCTACAGCGGGTGAGAGATGCAAAAACACTATTAGGAAGGTGGAACCAGTTGTGTCTCGTTCATTCTGATTAAAGTTCTTTTCCTTTTTTTTTTTTACAGGAAAAGGAGAATCTTCACAACCTGGAGAAGAAATATAGTGAGCTCACAGGGGGGCGGAGCTTCCCCATCAACCCTCTCAGTATGAAGGAGGTACAGTGTGAAATCATCTGCCAATCAAAAAGCCGCGTTGAAAAAGAACTTGCGACAGTGTTTTTAAACAAGAACCTGAACGCTAATGGATAAAAGCGATCTTTAATAAGCGTTAGCATTCAAGAGTTTATTTGTTTGCTGACTATTCAATTAACGTAACTAAAATTCTGGTATTTTTCATATTCATGCTTTAATGATGGGATAGAAGTTTCCATTTGCAACCCGTATTGTAGAAGGACACGCCCTTTAAGAGATTGCAGTGGAAACAGGGTCTCTCTTCTTTTCCATGTTGTTCCAGGACAGCTCCTTATTGGCTGATGTATGTCAGCCTTGTAGTGAGCTTAGCCATGCCCACCACCTCTCACTACTTCCTGTTGATATCGTGGCCTTTTCCTGCCTCTTCTCCTTTCTATCCATTAAAAGTGCAGAGGTACTGCTTGGTGTTTGCGTCTGCGTTTGCGTCTGCGATTGTGTCTGCGCTGCACGTCTCCTCCCCTTTACCTCTAACACCCTGCTTTATCTGATCTACCATTATTTTCCATTAATGTTTTGACTCCGAAATGTCTGTGCTCTTAACCCTGCATATCTCCCCCCCTATTTCTTGAATGGTCTCTTCCACAGGGTTATGTCACAGTGAGTGAGATCAATGAACTCTATGCCAAATCAGGGGTAGAATCAACCCCCGGCCAAGTCAGCCCCAATGCCCCTGAATGTCTCAGCGCTGGGGCCGAACCCGGGCCCTGTACTGAAGACGACAGAGGTCCCTCAGGAGAGGACGAGGTGTGTGATGATGCGTCTGCACGCTAGCACAAACGTTGCAGTTGTCTGAGCTCATTTGAATATTAATGAGTCTTTAATGTGTTTAATGGAATGGAATCGGTTCAGAAATAATTAATATTAATATTTACACTTTTTGAAAATTGTTTATTAGTTCTAGACATTCTATAAATCTATAATAAGATTTTTTTAATTCTTCACTTTGTTGGAGGGTTCTTCAGACTCAGGGTTCGAGAGTTGCAGGGCTCTCCAGACTCAGGGTTCTAGGGTTACAGGGTTCTCTAGTCACAGAGGTCAGTAGATGCAGGATTCTATAGTTGCAGGGTTTTCCAGACTCAGTATTTTCCAGTTGCATGGTTCTCTAGGGCAGGGTTCTCCAGACTCAGGGTTCTTCAGTCTCATGGTTCTAGGGTCACAGAGTTTTCCAGTTACAGGGAGCTCTAGACACAGGGTTTTCCAGACTAAGGGTTTTCCAGTTGCATGGTTTTCCAGACGCAAGGTTCTCCAGTCGCAGGGTTGTAGAGTTGCAGGGTTCTCCAATGGCAGGGCTCTTTAGACACAGGGCACTAGAGATGCAAGTTTCACCAATTGCAGGGTTCTCCAGGGCAGGGTTCTCCAGTGTCAGTGTTCTCCAGTCACAGGGTTCTCCGGTTGTTAGGGAAACTTTCAGTTCCCAGGAGCAGAACTGAATATTTTAATATTTTTATAGAATGACTTCAGCTCTGTTCAATAACATTTGGAAATGTGTGTTTTATCAAGTCACTGTGTTTGAAGATGTGTTTTCTTTCTCTCTCTCCTTCTCTTCCTTTACTCATCTTTTCTTTCAAAGCTGTGCCCTTCTTCCTGCTTTCGCTCCGCCACTAAACTCGTCTCTGTGCACTGGCCGGAGGAAATGGTGACCTTTCTTGGTCCTTCTCCTCTCCCCGACTCTCTTCCTTCTCCTCCTCCTCCTCCTCCTCTCCCTGCCAAAAAACACTCACGCCACAGGCAGGTAAACCGTGCGTAAGATTAAACACAGGTGTCAGAGAGTGTGTGTGTGTGTGTGTGTGTGTGTGTGTGTGTGTGTGTGTGTGTGTGTGTGTGTGAGTGTGTGAGTGTGTGTGAGTGACATGTGTCTCTGTGTTTCTCTGCAGCATTTCCGGAGCCTGGAGGAGAGGAAGAGATTGTGTAAAGAAGGCCACATGTGTGACACGATTCCTCGGAAAAAATCCCAGACTGTGATCAGCTCTCAGTTCAACTGCGCAACACTGGGCCGTAACACACCTAATAAAGTGAGAACACACACACACACACACACACACACACACACACACACTCACACATGCTCACACATGCACACACACACACACACACACACACACACACACACACACACACACACACACACACACACACACACACACACACACACACACACACACACACACACACACACTGTCACCCTCATGTAAAGTTTATATCTGTATATTATAACCAAACACACATATATAATTACTCTCTCTCACACACACACACACTCACACACACACACACACACACACACACACACACACACACACACACACACACGCACACACACTGTCACCCTCATGTAAAGTTTATATCTGTATATTATAACCAAACACACACATATATAATTACTCTCTCTCACACACACACACACACACACACACACACACACACACACACACACACACACACACACATATATATATATATATATATATATATATATATATATATATATATATATATATATATATAATCATACAATTGCTCTCTTATGTAAATTTATATACACACCTAAACACAGACACACACATATATACACTGATACACTCCTATAATTACGCACTCACACACACAGAGTTGCTCTCATATATAAACACCTATAAACACACACTCACACACACACACTCACACACACACTGTATATATGATTGTGCTCTTGTGGTTCACTCATTTTTCTTTCTTTCTTTCTTTCTTTCTTTCTTTCTTTCTTTCTTTCTTTCTTTCTATTTCAGTCTCATCTGCCTTTAGTGCAGAGCTCCAGCTGTGGCAGCGTCTTAAACCGAGTCCTCAACATGTCCCCGAAAGACTCGGAAACACGCCGTCTACACAAGGGTTAGGATCACACACACACACACACACACACACACACACACACACACACACACACACACTTTCTCTCATTATCCCTTCTTTCTGAAGCAGTAGTATAGAGTGTAGAAGCGGTGGTAGAAGAGGTGAAGGACGATGTTTTTTGCAGCAGAAACATCTCAGAGAAGCCGGATGATACCGTTCCCCTTGAAGTCGTCTGATTATCAGATTCAGTGTGGGGGAAATAATTATTTGATCAAGTGCTGATTTTGTAAATTTACCCCCTTACAAAGAAATAAACTAGATAAAGCTAAATTTTTGATGATAGGTTTATTTTAACAGAGAGAAAAAGATTATAAAAAAATCCATAAAAAACATTAAGGAAAGCTCTTTGGTCTCGCCCATGGTGGTGAAGAAGTTTAAATGGAAGCAGTTGATTCTGTGACTGGAGTCTTTTATACACATAATGAGTTGATATCAGGAGAACTTTAAAGGTACAGGACTATTTTGGGTATGTGTAAGTCAGAATTCTTGGGGATGAAATACTCACTTTTAATCAAACACAAATAATTGATATATAATATTTTTTTTTTAATAAAATATTTATATATAAATATTTTATATAATATTTTATATTATAAAATAAACCTACCAAATCGTAGTCTGTTCATTTCTTTGTGAGGGGATAAATTTACACTTTCAGCGAGTCAATCCCACATCACACAATCCTGCTTTATTTCCTGTTACAATAAAAACCGTTATTTTTCGCCATGACTGGAACGTGATTAAGGGATTCGTAATGTCTATAAACGTCTTCTGTGTGTGTGTGTGTGTGTGTGTGTGTGTGTGTGTGTGTGTGTGTGTGTGTGTTCTTCCTCAGCGATGACGTGTTTACCAATTAGGTGCCGTCTGTAATTTTCCGAAGTGTTTCAAACCCTCTGATCGTTTATACATAAGATACTTAAGCTCCACCCACAAGTCAGAATAGATAAGTTTTAGCTCCACCCCCTTTTTCTTAATAGGAAGCACGTTTATAATAGAGGTCTGAGCTCAGATTCATCTCAAGATTTCTTTCTTCATGTAAACAAAAAAGCACCATAAAATAATTAGATGTTTATTGCCTTACGAACACGTGAGAAAACGTGTGTAATGTTATCGAATGCTTTATAAAGGTTTAACGAGCATCCGTTCATCCTCAGAAGAGCGCTGATTCAAACATCTTGAAGAACTTAATTCACGTTATTCCTGAACATTACGAACGATTTGATGTATTATTTATTTATTTATTTATATTTTCCACGTCGTGTAGAAGAACCCGAGACGCTCTGCGAGGCTTCGTGGACATCTCGAGTCGTCTTGGTGTGGCAATTGTGTTTACGCGATTTCCCGGATTTGTTTATTCTTCTGCGGAGATAGTGGAGGAATGTTGGAGGATGATGAGAGGCAGGAAATTCTCTCAGGCCATTACAGATGCGTCTTTCAAATGGATAAAAAAATTTCCTCTTTTTTTTTAATCATTCTCAAAGAATAATATATAGAAAAAAATATAAATAAGACAATAATAAATTCAGAATATATACTGTATATTTTTCTAATGGGAAATTCATTATTTATTAAATTATTTTACATAAAAAATAATATTTGTAATACGTTTTGAAATAAAGAAATAATTAAGAAATAAATTAAAATAAATTCATTCCTTGCATTCGTGTTCTGCCTTATCGCCTGAAGTCGTAGAGTGTGTGTGTGTGTGTGTGTGTGTGTGTGTGTGTGTGTGTGTGTGTGTGTAATTGGGACTCCCGGGAGTGGATTTATCAGTGAGGTGGGCGTATCTGTGGTTCTCTTTGAGGGTTCTGATGTGTATCAGGGTTCCTGAGCTGCTTCAGATCCGTTACTGTTGCGGTGCCTGAGCTTCTTAAAGAACCTTCTGGAGTTTGGGTTTGTGTTGGCTCTTCGGAAGGTTCTGTGTGTGTGTGTGTGTGTGTGTGTGTGTGTGTGTGTGTGTGTGTGTGTGTGTGTGTGTGTGCGCGCTGCACCGTGGCTGGTGTGTGTGAGCAGAGTGAGGGGCCGCATGCTCAGGTCATGAGCACAGCGCTGCCTTTCAGTAATGGAGAACATGTGGCTGGAAAGGACGCATCTGGACGATCAGGTAAACGAGTGAAAGAAGGAGGGATGAGGATAGAAAATATGGAGAGGTGGAGGGGACAGAGAACACTTTCAAAATCTTGTAGTTTAGGAAAGTTATTTCAGTGTATCGCATGATTTTAATCAATTCTTCTTCAGGAATTTTTGGTTTTCCTTCTCTCTTTCTATCTCTCTTTGTTTTTCTTTTCGTTCCTATCATTATGTCTCCCTTTCTTTCTTCCTCTCTTCCTCTTTATCTTTCTTTTCATTACTTTTATGCATTCTCTTTATATACTTCTTGAAAACTGTCTCTCTTTCTGTCCCTCTCTCTTTCTTTCTCTATCATTCCATCTCTCTCTATCTGTCTGTCCCTCCCTCCCCTTCCCCTCTCTTTCTATGTGACTCTTTCTAATTTCTTTTCTTTCTTCTCTTTCTCTGTTGCTGTCTCCATTATTTCATCTCTTTCTATCTGTCTTGCTCTCTTTTTTCCTCTGTGTCTGTCTATTTCTCTGTTTCTGTCACTCTCCTTCTTTCTCTCTCTCTCTTTCTGTCTCTCTATATATCACACCATCTGACTTACTGTCTTTCTTTCTCTCTCTTTTTATCTCTCTCTCTCTCTCTCTCTCTCTCTCTCTCTCTCTCTCTCTCTCCATCTGAATCTCAGGTCAGAGTCAGCAGCTGGTGAGTGAAGACCAGCGCTCCAGACTCACCGAGCTCGGGGTCCGAGCTGCCTCGCAGTCCAACGTCTACCTGGACTCCATAAGTTACCGTGACAACGGCTTTGACACGTTCAGCGTGGACAGCTCGGACAGCATGGAGACCAGCATCTCCGCCTGCTCGCCCGACAACGTCTCCAGGTCAGACGCTCTCGCACGTCTTGGTGGGGTTCTCCAGGGGTTTATAATGAAAAACATCCGAAGCACTCGGTCCTGATTATAGTCAAAGAGCTTGTTGTCTCCATTGCTGGGTTCTGAAGGTTCCTCAAGATCAGGCTGAAGATCCTTAGAAACACAGCTGAGGGACCTTTCAGAGATCTTTGTTTAGGCTTAAATGAAAACGCGTCATTATGACCTCGTTCATCATCAACATGTGTGTTTACACTCAACATGCTCGTGTGTGTGTGTTTGTGTGTGTGTGTGTGCGTGTGTGTGTGTGTGTGTGTGCGTGTGTGTGAGGCCCAGAGCTGGACTAATGCAAAGCGTGTGCTGAACTGCAAAGAGAGAACAAGAGAGAGGGGAGAGGGGGGAGCACGAGGGAGAGAGAGAGAAAAAGGGATAGAGGGAGAGAGAAAGAGGGAGAGAGATAGAGAGAAAGAAAGAGGGAGAGAAAGAGGGAGAGAAAGAGGGAGAGAGAAAAAGGGAGAGAGAGAGAGAGAGGGAGAGAGAGACAGGGAGAGAAAGAGGGAGCAAGAGATCGCGTTGTTCTTCACCTCCTCCATCCCTCAGCCCCAGGACCGAGAGGAGCTCAGATTACACCAGGAAAAGTTACAGGAAACAGATTTAGGGAATTTTTTCTTCTCAGTTTGAATGTAATGAAGAGCAGAGTCCCGCTCTCTCGCTCTCTCTCTCTCTCGCTCTCTCGCTCTCTCTCGCTCTCTCTCTCGCTCTGTCGCTCTCTCTCTCGCTCTGTCGCTCTCTCTCTCTTGCTCTCTCGCTCTTCTGCATGTCTTTGTGTCGTGCTCCAGTGTTTTTCTCCAGGATCCAGGACGGATATGGATTTAGTTTTGATTCAGGAACGTCGGTAAGGAACCTGAAAGATGAGCGAGAACATGTGGAGATGTTGGCATTTGTTAAATGTGTGGTTGTAGCATGATTAATGAGGAGATGGATATGGAGATGGAGGAGGATATGGATGAGAAAATAGAGCATGGGATGAATGAATGAGGTAATAAACGAAGAGATGGATGGGTTGTGATAGATGAATGAGGTAATGGATGAGGAGAGGATGAGTAGATGGACAAGATATGGACAAGGAGATGGATGGGAAGATGGATGAGGAGATGGATGAAGGAGGTAATGGATAAGGAGATGGATGAATGAGGAGATGTGTAAGTAGATGGATTAAGAAATGAATGAAGAGATGGATGAGTTGTAATGAGGAGATGAATGAGGAGGTGGATAAGGAGATAGATAAATAGAAGGATGAGGAAATGGATGAATTGTGACAAGAAGATGTATGAAGAGATGGATGAAAGGAGAGAGATGAGTAGATGGATGAAGGGATGGACTATGAGAGGATTAATAGATGTATGAATAGATGAATGAGGAGATCCTTCTTCAATTTTAAGCCGCGCTTTCACAGGTCTAAAGTGATGGTGAGAGCACAGTGTGGGTCAGGAGCCCAGGATCTTCCCAGGAACCAACTCAGTAATCAGGTAGACCAGACCTAATGGTAGAAGACTAATACTGTACTGCCTCTTGGTTTCTCATCTCATTTAAACAAAAAAGACAAGAGGAACCTGAACAGGAACAGTGTATGGTCGTGCAAAAGAGGTTCCTCAAGGGTTCTTTGGAAAGTTCTGGCTTCTAGCTTTGGAAAACATAACTAGAAGGGCAACATTATGTTGTAGAGAATTTTGAGCTTTCTTTAGAGGAACATGCTGGAAATGAAGCTTCTACAGTCGGTTGAGTTTGAGACAGAGCTGAGGTTTGGATCAGACGGAGGGTTGAAGGAGAGTGTAAAGGGGTACATTTTGATGGAGTCTGAGCACATCGATGGGTTTCACATGTTACATTAAAGGTTTTAAAGTGGAAAACGTCGGAATCTAAATCTGAGCTCGTCCTAATGCATTCCAGAACCGAGCAGCTTGATTGGTTCCTCCTGCGCTCTTCAAAACAATGTGTTTATTTTGGGAATGTTTTTTTTTCCGGAGTCTGCGGCGTAGTGTGTCATGCAGGGGTGTGAGGTGAGAAGTTCTCACGGATGTTTTTTGGTTTCATGCAGCGCCAGCACCTCCAACGTGGCCAAGATCGAGGAGATGGAGCGACTGCTGAGGGAGGCTCAGGCTGAGAAACACCGACTACTGGAGCACAGGGTGAGCAACGTTCTCCAAATCATGGTCCTCTGCAGGCCATAAACCCGTCTGTGAAACGTGTTTGTGTTTAACTGTGAGTTCGTCGATTGTTAAAAGTCACATGACAGTCAGATCTACAGAGGAGCTAATTGGGAAACCAGACGTTCTCCCTGCACCAGTCTTGGGCTTTCAGAACAAAAGCAAGTCGTCTGTTTGCGTGCGAAGCTGCGACTTTGACGTCCGTGTTTATATCGTTATGTTTTATATCGAACATGTAAAACATTTTTCAACCGACAGTAAAAAAACGTACACCAGATTTGAGTCGCCGGATTTGTTTCAGATTTGTCATTTGCCAAGATTTAGTATTGGAATAATTTTGAATATTAATGAGGCTTAATTAATTAATGAGTATTATTTATTTTCATTTTGTTTTATCATTTTCTCAGAGTTCACACCTTTTAGAAGCCCAGGCACTTGTGATGCTGTGGCCTGTGGTGTTTTGTGGGCGTGGCTTTCTGAGAAACGTTTCTGCTGGATTTTATAAGTTAACTAAAAGGTTTTTTTTTACGCTTAGGAGCGAGAGATAGAGATCCGGCGTCAGGCTCTGGAGGAGGAGCGCAGGAGGAGAGAAGATCTGGAGAAACGACTGCAGGAGGAAACGAGTCGAAGGCAGAAGCTCATTGAGAGGGAAGTGAAGCTACGTGAGAAACAAAGAGCTCAGGTGAGAGAGAGAGAGAGAGAGAGAGAGAGTTGAATTCTATACACTGTGCATTCGGTTTATTTCTTTGTGAAATTGATTTGGGGGCGGAGATAAATAGTTTTGATGTCACAAAAACTAACTTTAGTGCTGTGGACCAATCACAGCCAATATGCAAATTATTAGAATTTGGCATTGTGGAAATCTGCACATTAGCTTAACTCCAGTTGCTAGCACAGCTATATCATGGGTAACGAACGGAGGTGTGGTTGCCATGGTAACATGGGGTAATTCTAAAAGGCTGTTTGTAAAATAAACATGTGATGCCGAGCTGGACGTTGACCTTTAGCCCCTGCTCACAGTCGCGTCCTCTGACCCGCTACCTGCCCGTGAGGAAGGACGACTTCGACCTGCGCAGCCACATCGAGTCGGCCGGACACAACATCGAGACGTGCTACCACATCTCCATCATGGAGAAGACGTGCCGCGGATTCCTTATCAAGATGGGAGGAAAGATTAAGACGTGGAAGAAGCGCTGGTTCGTCTTCGACCGCAACCGCAGGACGCTGTCGTACTACGCAGGTCAGAATGCACGCCCTTGCTGATGGGTACACATACACACACACACACACACACACACACACACACACACACACACAGACGTATGCACACGTGTGTTGTCCTGAGTCCCATCAAACCTGATATATCGTATTTGTTACCATGGCAACAGATAAACACGAGGCAAAGCTGAAAGGAGTGATCTACTTCCAGGCCATAGAGGAGGTTTATTACGATCATTTAAAGAACGCACACAAGGTAGATTCTTCTCCTGAACTTATTAAAACGTAATCATTAAAGTCTTGTATTTTTTGTTTATTTTCTGTACACTCTTCCACCACATGGGGGCAGCAGTGTGTCATTTCTGCATTTCTTCTCCTCAGAGCCCGAATCCGTCCTTAACGTTCAGCGTAAAGACTCACGATCGCGTGTACTACATGGTGGCTCCGTCCCCCGAGGCCATGCGGATCTGGATGGACGTCATCGTCACAGGAGCCGAGGGATACACGCAGTTTATGATTTAGACACGTGTGCGTGTGTGTGTGTGTGTGTGTGTGTGTGTGTGCCTTAAAGACTTTACCCAGTGATTTTGGTGTTGCTGGATCACGTGACCCACGTCATGATCGCATGTGCAGTGCAAAGGTTTTCCTACAGCTGTGGTGGTTTTTTTTTTTATCTAAAGTGCCTTGAGATTTCAGATGCTTGTGAAGCTGATCTTCATGTGGCTTGGTCAGATGTCCACCGAAATGACGGACTCTGATTGGTTGAGACATCACGCTCACAAGACCTACAGTTTAAACATAACATCTTTTAACATTGTGTTTCATTAGGAATTGATTTTGTGTGTGTGTGTGTGTGTGTGTGTGTGTGTGTGTGTGTGTGTGTGTGTGTTGGTCTTTAGGGATGCACAGTAACAGCAGCATTAAAGATGCGGTCTGTCATTTTCAAAACAGTCTTAAACCCAGGCAAAATTTATCAAAAGAGTTGTGTTATTCTTTAAAAGTTAGCTCCGCCTACAAGTCAGTATATATAGACGAGGTGTACATATGACATTAAACATTTGTCGTTAAACTACAAAACTACTATAAAACTTTGGTCAATGTTTTTTATTGCAGTTCACATTTTATACAACAGAGGGTGCTAAAATCCCAGACTGCAACTAATTATTATTATTATTTTAATACCAAAGAATTTACCTAGAATCACACACAATATCATGTGTGTGTGTGTGTGTGTGTGTGTGTGTGTGTGTGTGTGTTTACAGATATATGCCTGGCATTTATGTCAGTCAACTATAGATTTAGTTTTGTAATCTTTATATAAACAAACGGTGCTAAAAGCTTACAAACAAACTTACAACAAGTGCTCTATGTTTTTGGCCAAATCCTCTATAAAAATTCAGAAATAATTCATTATTTTTACAAAATGTGAAACATTTCATGTATCCAGGATCTGTCATTTTTGAAAAACTTTTTAACTTTACAAATATAATTTTTTCATATGCTAGTAAAGAGGATTTAGTGTGTTTATATCTCACTTGCTCTAGTACTGTGTATTATACTCTTTTTTTCTCTATATGTATGTTTTATATATAATTGAAAAGATATCAATATTTTCTGAATTACTGTATAAAGCTTTATACGCGTAAGTTTTTCGCCTGCCTCCCTGCTGCAAAATATACACACTTATTTCAAAAAACCACTAATGCTTTCTTAAAAAAAATTATTATTATTATGGTTATAATTTTTTTTTATGAATAATTCCAATATTCGGGATAAATTCGGGAAAAATCTGTGAACTGTACATAGACCACCAGCAGGGGGCAGTAAAAGCTGGAGACACTCCAATAATGAATAAATAACAATAAATAATAAAAAGGAATGACAATAATTATAAACCTCTAAATGCTTTTCTCTGCTGTATATTTGATTTTTCTCGTTTTTAATTGTTATTTATGCCGTTATTCTGCATGCACGTGTATTTTTTCTGCATCTGGAACAATAAAACCAGGAAACAGAGACCACAAGCGTGGTTTTTATTTCTTTTTCTTGTTTTGTGATGTACTCAGTGACAGAAGAATGCAGTATTTTATTTCCTGTGGTTTTATTTTGTTAAATTACAGAAAAAGTATTGGAGAAGTAAAACTCTGTCCTGAAGATTTCACTGGAGACACTAAAGACTCCTTGCATGAGTTGAACAAATGTCTCCTTGCAGAGTTTTTCATTCTCATCTTTTATTTCACTTTGAAATGCATTCAGGGAGAGAGTCTAGGTGAGGCTGGATCTGACCTGGGTTCATGTGTGGTTCTGTGAGGTTTTGAGGTGAAACTCTGACCTCTGCTCATGTGTGGTTCTGATGCAGGAGGCCGGTGAGGAGACATGTCTCTGTGGAAGCACATGTGAGGATCTGGTCAATTATTTTTACGGCTGGTCTCAGGGGAAGCTTTAGCCTGTGGTTAGAGCAGCACGGAGATGTGAAGATGGACAGATGGATGGAGAGGGAGGGATGGAGGGATTTTCTGCTCTGTGAGGTGTGAATATTTCATCAGCATTTCTTCAACAAATGGGACGTTAGGACGCGATTCAGGGGGTTTAGTGCTGTAATTTAGAGACTGTCGTTTTAAACAAGGAATGATTTAACAGAGCCTCTGTGTGTGTGTGTGTGTGTGTGTGTGTGTGTGTGTGGAGGGGGTGGTCTGCTGAAAAGACACATTTATATACATATACACTACATCTAAAGGTTTGAGATGCTTTGCAAATATTTCACATTTAGTCTCCATTTGCTGTTATAATAAACTTCACTCTTCTGAGAAGATGTTCCTCTGGATTTTGTGGAGATTCATTCAGTCACAAGGGTGTTAGTAAAGTCAGGTACTGATGTAGGTGAGGTAAGGAGACCTGGGGTGAACATTTATCATTCAATTGGGTTGGAGCTCTATATATCTATATCTCTATATGAATATCTTCCACATCTTCCAAAACATGGAAAGCAGATCTTTACGAGTGAACTTCTCTCTCTGCTTGGTAGCGCTCTCCTGGAGGTTGGAGTCTCCCGGGTGTCTCCCGGAGGTTGGTGTCTCCCGGAGGTTGGTGTTTCCTGGAGGTTGGTGTCTCCCGGAGGTTGGTGTTTCCTGGAGGTTGGTGTTTCCCAGAGGTCCTCATTTGGGTGACATCAAGAGTGTGATTATAGTCTTTAAACACTACAGAACACTGGAGAGTGAGAACTAACATGAGCACTGGAGTGTGTGATTATGACTGATGTTATTTCTACAGTCTTCTACAGTCGTTATGGTTATGGAACCAGGAGCTACTGAGCAACTCATAAAATAACTAAACATCTGAGATCATCACAGATCCAACAGCAGCTTCTCCATGTCAGAGCCTTTAAACACTCAAAGAGGTCCAGTGTCCAAACTACACATGAAGTGGGATCCATTTGGCACTGGTACATCTCTAGATGGTTTGGGATGTTTGGAGGCATCTACTTCTTTAAAGGTCCACAATCTTCATGAGGTGGGACGTGACTGGGGCTGGAGCAACCTCAGGATGAGAGAGAAAGAGAAGCAGTGGAGAGAAATTAGTGTAGCTGAGGTTGCTGTCTCTCGGAGGTTGGTGTCTCCCGGAGGTTGGTGTCTCCCAGAGGTTGGTGTCTCCCAGAGGTTGGTGTCTCCCGGAGGTTGGTGGCGCTCTCCTCTTACTTGGTGTCGCCAAACTGAACCAGAGCGCACTAGTAAGTCTCATCAGCTGCAGGTGTTTCTTACCGCTCGTCCCGTCCCAGTTCTGTGTTTCTTACCCGGCTCCGGCCTTCACTCGCTCACCACTGTCCACACCACAGTCACCAACTTTGTTCTAACAGTTTGGAGAAGAACCACATTTTGCTAGTCAGGTGTCTCCACACACACACACACACACACACACACACACACACACACACACACACACACACACACACACACACACACTCGCATCTCTGCTTGTTGCCACCACTTAGTGTAAATGATTTATGGAATGCAGCACGAGAAATGGATGTGGATGAATAATTAATGAAGATGCAATGAACATTTGAGTGTATCAAGTGAAGAACAGGAAGTGACATCATCATCTGGCGCTCTACTCTTTATCTTGTACTTTTTTCTTCTCCTAAGCAAAAAAAACCCCAAAGGTCAGGAAGCTTTTTGCACTCTGTGTGTGTGTGTGTGTGTGTGTGTGTGTGTGTGTGTGTGTGTGTGTGATGTGTGATGTGTGATGTGTGCATGTGCTTCACGCTCTGCACCAGATCCCCACACGTCCGACTCACATGGTCAAACTCCTCCTTCACTTCTGATTGGCTGACCTACTGAGGTTGCCATGGAGATTTACGTAGTGGGACAAGCCTGAGAAAGATGGGTGCATGTTTTCAAAGATCCCCCCCCCACACACACATACACACCACCACCACCACACACACACACACACACACACACACACTCACACACTTGTGTTCTACAAGATCTGCAACCAGCTCATGTGTCTCCTTTTCAGTTAAATCCTCCTGTGAGCCACAGAGGCAGGATGTGAGGAGACTCTCACAGCAGTCCCTTTCCTGTGGTCCACTTTTCATGGCCTGAAGTAGCGAGAGAACTTTAAGGAACTAGTTCACGTTTT
>NC_060904.1:1054588-1114588 GCF_014805685.1 Silurus meridionalis
TATTTGACTATAAAATGAAGTGAATTTACAGTGAAAATCTCCTCGAATTGAAATACTACAAAATACAAACACGCAAAAAAGCTACTAATGTACAGTAACGAATAACATTTACTTCATTACTGTTCACTACTGCAAACATGTAACAACAAACGGATAAAAATCAGTACATGTTGCTTTTTAACTTTAACATCATGGTTGGAATGTTGTGTGGTTGAAACGCACACCCGCATGGATGGTGTGTGTGTGTGTGTGTGTGTGTGTGTGTGTGTGTGTGTGTGTGTGTGTGTGTTGTACATTTACAAATTTGAGACCCACTGCCTTGTTGTTCTCACAGCGTGTTTTTTATTCATAAATTAGTGAAACAGAATTTTAAAAAAGAATCAAAAAGGAATCATTAGGAAAGTTACGAGTGAAAACAGACGAGTTTCGGGACTGATTCTAAAAACAACAGTAGAAAAAACATTCAGTTACTGATGCTGACGTCGTCAGACGTTTGGTCAGACCCTGATGCTCTTTTCACAAAAAAAGTCATATCTCCAGAAGGGTCTAGACGACTGCAGCGTCTAGACGACTAGATGGTTGACCTTTGACCCCTCAGGCTTGTCTCTCCCCCTCCCCCTCCCCCTCTGTCATGTCATGCGTATGGACAGTTTTGTTGTGGAATGCTACATTCAGATCTCCAGCGTAGGAATTAAGATTTTCTGTTTTGATAAGATACTTAATTTGAAATTCCCAGAATAATGTTTGTCCACAGTGAAGCTTTTCTCATAGAAAAAAAGAGTAAGAAAGATGTCAGGAAGAGCTCATTATATATATAAAAAAAAATTAGGAAAGATCTTGATTGTTTTTTTTGTTTTCATTTAAAAAAAAAAGAAGCATCTCAAATGAAGACTGTGTTCCCTGATCGTGATCGAGGAGATTCGAGGGTGAGGTTTTTTCCCAGTGTATGTGAAGCGCTTGGCTATGTTTTTCTTTTCGTTCCCAGAGAGTGACGACGTTTGCAGCTGTGTGTCCACGAGGTTTTGTGTTTGTTTTTGAGAAGTGTCTTTGCTGTTGTTTCGTGCTGGTTCAGGGAGAAGAAGACGATCTCTAGCAGGATGAGGGGAGATAAATGATTTGTTATTTTTATACAAAACATTCCAAAATTCATCGCTTTTTTTTGCACAGGTTAGGAAGTGAAGTTGTTTTACAAATCCTACAAGTTCTGTGTAAGATGTTACAATACCTCAGTGCAGAAAAAGTTCAAGGTGCAACGTGGGATTTGTTAATATCAAAATACAGTCATTTTGGCTTCACGATCATCTCTACTTCCTGTTTTGTGATACCTTTGTGTTTTTGTTGCCTGAGGAGCGAACTGGGACCTTGGAGACGGGGATGCGGGTGCGAGGTGGCGTGTTACTCTTCGAGGAAGCATTAGGAGACTCGTTCGAGGTCGGACTGACCGGAGAGGACAACGCCCCTTGGCTGGAAGAGTGAGACGGCGGCTTTTGTCTCACACTGATGGGAATCTTGGACTCTCGTGGAAGACTTGTGCTGCCCCTTATGGAACTAAAGGAAGAACAGGACGGTTTCTGAAAAGGTGGGGTCATTTTCAGGTTCCCCGTAGAAGGTGTTGGTGAAATCGTGTCGTCGTCATCTGAGCCGACAGTGCCAGGACTGTCGAGGTCGTAGAGGTCATAAAGAGCATCTCCTGAGCAGCTGTCCCTCAGAAGACCGTCACGCTGCAGGAAGCCGCTGTCCTCATCTTCTGGTCCGGGTGTTGGAGAGTCCCAGTAACCCTCGTCACTGGGTGGGACGTCCTGAAGATCTTTATCAATCGGTGGAGAAGAAGGATGACTGAGTTGCTGCTGCTGTTGTTTGCCTGCTCTGCTGTTTCCACTCACAGGAATCTTGCTAAGCCCCAGACTTTTTACCTGAGGTCTTTTGTCCTGTCGAGTTGACAGGTGAGGTAGAGCCGGGGAACCCTCCCCTTTCTGAGGAAGCATGTGCCAAAGTCCTTGCATATCTGCATCATCCACACCTTCTGGACTGGCCATTTCCTCTCCTCCACCCATGTAGGCCACTATCCCGCTGCCCTGTGGAGTCTTAGGTGGAGGACACATTCGATGACGGGACGGCGTGTATGCAGACATTGATATAAGACCAGTCACTTGTGGAGGAAGGGGAGGTTTGGCTGGGGAACATCTCTCAACACTTACTTGGAGTACCCCGTTGCTGCTTCCCGTTCCACTGCTGGTGGCATTGCCTCCGTTCCCAGAGTCCTCTTCCCTGTCAGCAATGATGTCTCCACAACCGGTTAATGAATCGAAGCTCTTGAGCGAAGTGACGTCGGTGAACATGGAGCAGAGCCGATCCTCAGATGGTTGGTCTGCCAAGCTGTGATCTTGTGGAGGTGTCATAGAAGCACAGTTGTCTGGACTTTCATGCTTGACTTGGAAACATTCCTGTGTTTGAACAGTGATTGGAGATGAAGCTGGAGACTCCTCAGCAACTGGTTGCACCAGGACAGACGAGCTCCTTGCACGTTCTTCATTGCTATCCTGCAAAGATGGTTCTACTGCATTGTCTTGTAATATTTGTATCTCAGGCTCCAGCGTAAGTGGCACATTTTCTACATCCACATTTTTGGAGCTGCAGGACAAGATCAGATCGACTCCTTTCGTTTCTTTGAGGATGTCCTGGATTTCGATTGAATCGTCACGTGATGGAGGTTTACGGCGCCAGCGAATGCTGTTGAACAGCCCCTTCAGCCCACGACCTCTGTGCCCCAGAGTAGCTGCCCTGTCACTAATTCGAGAGCTATTGCGCCGCAGCAAGGAGAAGAAGCTGAAAGACTTGGTGATGGCACTGCACACAGGAGCGGCAGCAGCCGCACTGTTCAGACGGTCGCTGCTGGCCGACTCTTCTTTCCTGTGTCCCTCTGACTCGGAGAGCTCATCTGTCGTCGTTAAGCCGTCGTGGGTTTTGCTTCTAACGAGCTCCTTGTCAGTTGTGTCCCCTTTGTTCCTTATGGAGAAGATGCTCGGCATACCGCTGCCGGACCTGCGCTTTCCGAACAGTTTGAAAGCAGCTTTGTTGATCTTCACAGATGGCTGAGGGTCGCACGGTGCTGTTTCACTGCAGCTGATCTGTATTTCCATTATGGCTGCTTCGCTTTTCTTTTGAACTCCTTTTATTGTCCTTTACTCCTTCAATCTCTCTGTCTGACTCTCTCTCTCACTCTCCCTCTCTCTCTCTCTCTTTCTGTTCTTCTGCTTCCTGTTTTCGCCTGTTGGTGTTCTTTTCTCTTGCTCTCGCTTTCACTGGCAGCTGCTCATGACGGTCTCTATGGTAACTGGGAGGGCTAAGGCGCTTTCGTCAGCATTAGAGGCGAGCACAGGGCTTTTTTCCCTCCGCCTCCACGCTTCCCACCTCCCCCTCCTTCACCCTGTTCCTGATCCTTATTATTTATTTCCCTGTCCAATACAGATATCTCTGAATACACTCAGTCCTTCTGTCTGACCAGACTGACATCCTCGGTGTTTGTCACTAAATCTGAAAGAAACATGAGACACGTGTTTTCCTTGTGATCGCACACAAATACAACACGCGTTTCTTTCACTTAACCAATACCCGGGAATCAGCACTTGAGAAAATCCGACCGAAACAAAACACTTTAGAGCAGAAGAACACAGAGCTGCTCAGGTGTCATGGGATTGGAATGAAAAAAATAAAATAAAATAGCTGGAGGGAAAGCAAACTAGCAGAGGTTATTTTTGCTGCCTTTTCCCAGAACACACACACACACACACACACACACACATTTATAATGGCTCTCACTATCACCTAATAAAATTTAAATGAGATCAAGAAGCTGTAGATGTCTGTGATCCGGACCTCGCCCTGGACTGCAGGATGGTCTTCCATGTGGTCATCTCATCGCTTTAAGCTCATGCCATCTGCCTCCAGCATATGGGCTCAGGGTGATTTCAGTTACACTCAACTCTTTTGAAGGAATAAAATTGTGTTGTAGATGTGGTGTGGGTTTCTGTAACCGTCCGTGTTCAAGCTTCTCCGATAGCAAAGTTCTGACTTCTGATAGGTTTCAGTTGCAACATGAGAAACGGCAATCTGCTAGCATTCCTGATTTGTTTTCATTTTTCCTCGCTGTCCCACTGGGTACCTTGGCTGAACCCTTCAACCCTTCAACTCCCTTGTTGCTTTTTCACTCAATCCTCCACCTCCAGGCTTTTAAAGCCTATGTCACTGAAACAATGGCTGCAGTTAATAAACCCTGAACAGACCGAGCAGAGAGGTTCCTCCCCCCAAACACCTCCTCTTTACCATCCAAATCATCCAGCGTGATTCTTCATTCAGTCTTTCATTGTAAAGCATTTGATCCTGCAGATCAGTGGGTGGTCCTGAGGAAAAGACTAATAAACGATGACACTTCTGTCTGTGTTCTGTGAAGCATGCAGGCTATAAGGAGTGTCCTGTGGCCTTCAACAGCTCCTCAAACCATTTCAATTCTTCATCACTGTGTAATTCTGGACACGCTCTTTAGTTTTAAACCGGGTTAACTCAATCACCAGTTTGGAGTTTTTAATTCTTATATTTTTCAGTAATTTTTACAAATAAAATTTACAAGTTGGCCAAGAGAAGTTAGCGGTTAGACTGTTTGACTTCTGATCAAATCGCAGCATCAACATGATGCCACTGCTGGACCTTTAAGCAAAACCCTTAACCCCTTAAATGCTCAGTTGCATAAATGAGATAATTACAGTTTACAGATGTACCACTAATGTGGTACATTAAAACTGTCTTTGAATGCGGTAGCATGAAATCTTCTTTTCACTTGAACTAGAAAACCCAAAACCAGCTCTATAAATATCTTCTTTCTATAGGTTGGAGTGGAGGACCTTCTGTTATATATCTCCAACCCTACTGAACACTTTTGAGATGATTTTTTTTTACGCTGACTGCACATCTGGCCTCCTGACCTCACCTAAGGCCATGTCCACACTAATACATTTTTGTGTGAAATTTTCTCCCTGTTTTGTCTTCCATCCACACTGAGATGACGTTGCCAGTCAACACAAACGTAGCTTTTTGGAAATGCCCTCCAAAGTGGAATTTGAAAAGGCTGTTTTCGCATTGCAGGGTGGACTGTGAAAACGGAGGTATTTGATGACGCGTTTTTAGACAGCAGCAACTTTTTAGAGGTTTCGAAGAGCTTGAAAGTAAATAAACGGCAGGCGGAAATGACGCATGCGCAGAGGTTTTAGACCTTTCAGTTTGAATGAGCAACTTTTGGAAAACACGTTTTTTTTAAAACGACATTTTAAATTTTATCCGTATTAGTGTAGGCGTAGCCCAAAATCCTTGTGCTGAATAAGTACAGCTCTTCACAAACACATTCCAAACTCTAGTGGAACATTTTCGCAGGAGCGTGGAAGTAATTCTAACAGCAAATGAAGACTAAATCTGGAATAGGATGTTAAAAAAAAATTATCTAAAGTCAAACTCATAATACAAATTCATAATAATTATATCATAATGTTAATTTGCATATCAGACCTGATTGGTACAAAGCAGTGGATTTATTTTGGTGACATCACATCCTGAACTGATATGAAGCTCCTCCTCTTCTAAATCAGTGTAATAATAGTTTTCAATGCTCACTCTGTCTCTGTAGTGTAACATTGCTGTGTATGTGTCAGGGTTGAAGGCAGAGCGCTTCATACAGCCCTGAATGAAGAGAGAAACCGGATAATAGAGCAGGAGGTACACTGTGTGTGCGAGTTCATAACGATGCTGTTTATTTTTTCACAACTCGAAATTCTAAAGATGATTCAGTGACTCGACCCGTTGTGCTCTCAGCTTTCAAATGGCGTCGATTGTCCAACATAAAGCCGACTGACGAACAGAAAGTAATTGGTTTAAATGGAGAGACGGACGAGTAATCAATGGCTCACTATCTTAATCTTATTTTCCTTAAATCGTTTTGTAAATTTGCTCATCCGTATTTTTGATGCACCGGTGAGTCAATCGGCTCTTGTACTCGATTCAAAATCTTTAGCTGAACCATACTAGCACATAGAGAATACTTTTTAGATAGATAGATAAAAATTCAGTCCTTATGGTGCATATACTGTATATTTGCACTGACTAAATATGAATGAGCCGTTTGGTGTGTTTCTCTCCTCCCTGTCCTTAGGTGGCGCTGTTTTTATTCCAAAAGTGCTGTGTCGCTGGAGGATGTGTGTCCATGTCACATGTAATTGGATATCATTGTTATTTGAAGGTAATCTTCTGTGGATTGACCTTGTTAGTCAGGCTGACTTTTCCAGCCATATGCGGTTCTTCCTCAAACTCTTGGAGGCACGCACATTTGTACAGGACGTGTTTGGGTGCCGTTGCTTGAAATTTTACCTTCACTTGAACTAGGAGACCCAAACCTGTTCCAGCAAGACAATACCCCTGTGCACAAAACCAGCTCCATGAAGATACATGGGTTGGAGTGGAAGATCTCCTGCTATAGAGCTCCAACCCTATTGAATGGGATGAATGTGAACGCTGACTGCACCCCAGACCTTCTCACCTCACCTACATCAGTACGTGACTTTACTAACACTTATGTGTTTGAATGAATCTCCAAAAATCTCCACAAAATCTAGTGCAACATCTTCCCAGAAGAATGATGCTCAATATAATGCAGATGGAGACTAAATGTGGAATGGGATGTTCCTATAGGGGCACCTACCATTTCTACTTAATTACTTTGGTACTTTTCATGTTCTCCTACCATCATTTCTGTCCAATCAACCCTCAGTATTGTTCCTGCCTCCTGTAGAAACATAAAGGACCGACACAAAACACTAGATTTGATTTGTTATTCTAACGCACTGCATTGTGGGATTGTATAAGTATCTTAATCAAGACATAAAGCTAATCTACTGTGGTTTTTACGAAGCTGGTGCTCCAGAAGGTTTCTCTCACTAAAACAAGGTCACACACGGAATTGTTCCATGTTTTAATTAGGTCCTGATTATTACTTTTACATTCACATGCTTACTTTATTCATTAATTTATTTATACATTTATCCTTGTGATTGTTTGGTCAAACGCTTTTTCCCAGTGTCACATCTTCTGCATTGGCTGCATTGAAGATCCTCTCTGAACGTTAAGAAAAACCATTGTGTGTGGTGCTTTTACAGGAAAACAACCAGCAGCTGGATGTTGGGATGAAACAGCGTTTACTGTTTAAATGTGGTGACACTGGAGACTCCTTCAATCTGTCACAGAGGAGCTACTAAAGTGGGGAGAACTCCACAAGAAACACACCTTCATACACACACACATGTACAGTACAGACCTGGTTAATACTGTGGGGTTTTCCTTTAAAATGCTGCTCAATTCCTTAATCCTCTCTATAATCCTCTTTCAGTCTCAGACTGAAGTCTCCAGGGTTTAGGATTCACTTCCTTTACCGGAATATTCACGTCTGGGTTCGGAGTCTACACGCTTCTCAGAGACCCCTAATCACGTTAGGGGTTGATGGTGATGGATGGGACTCGTTCGGAGTCAATAATGAAGGCTCTGTGATTTATTGCATATGTAGGCGATTGCCGATAAATATGACCTTCAACACTGACCTTTGACCTTCGCTAATGACGCATAACTGTCGAGGAACACGGTTCAGCAGGCTGCAGCATGGTGAAGGTGTTTTATTGGGTTGATGGATATCAGTCTTCGGCTTTTCTTCTTCTGAAGGTTCCACAGTATGAAGAAACGGCAGGTTATTTCCAGATATCAGTAATGAAAAGTATAAAAATGTTGGATCCTGTACATGAAAGTACTGATATTATAAAACACGGTCATCATTATCAGCTCCACTCTGGTTTCTGTGTTCGACGTTCTGGCTCTCTTTTTTTCAGTTGCATAGATTTCCATACATTTTCCAAGATTAGTATAAGCTCCTTTTCCCCACCAATACATCTCCAGTTTCACCTCGATCCCATATGTATTTTACCTTGAGGTTTTCTCCCCTCACTGAAGTCCCATTTGCTTGTGAGCACATTTACACACCTGCTTCTTTGCACTTTTGTACTTTTCTAGCACCACGTATCTCCATCCAGTCTTAGTTGAACACACCAATCTGTTAATAGAATGATGTTAATGAGAACACTGATATACACGAGCCCAAACCTCCTTTTCAACTACTTCAAAAGAATGGTGTAAATGAGGCCACGTGTGTGTCGTGACGAGTTCGCGGCTGGAGTTTCTTCATCATTTATTCCTCTCTAAATGTTCTGCTTGATGTTGAACTGATGCTGAAGCAGCGGTGAACAGTAAGAAAGTAAATGTAATTTGTTACTGTAATTAAGAAGCTTTTTCACGTATCTGTACTTTACTGAAGAGTTTCCACTTGGAGAAACTTTGACTTGACCTTCACTACATTTCAAAATCAAATATTTCACTTTTTACTCCACTACATTTTGCGAAATCAGTCGTTCCTTTTTATTTATGAGTGGAAATATTAGAACATGCTGTTGACACAATGTTCCTGTTGCATTTGTTGTTAAAAAGGCTAAACCAACATGAAGACCTGAGTGCTGTCTCTGGGAGAAAAAAACAAGCCTTCATGTTTTGGTTATAAAACCTGGCAGTACAGAGATGAGCTATAAAAGTTCTTCTACTAAAGTCATAGAGCAGAGTGTGGAGAAAGAAAGAATCTGCTCATGATCTAAAAACATAAACTGATGGATGAAGCAAGGTGGTGGTAGTGTATTGGTCTGGGCTTGCACGCCTGCAATCAGGAACACACTCGTTCATCCTTATTGATGATAGAATTCATGATGGGAGTAGAAATATGACCTTTGAGGTCTACAGAAACTTACTGCTGCAAGATGGCAGCTGAAAACACAACTACTAACCCAAGAAATTACTCGATCAAGTCCCGCCCCTTTGCATATACTGTATGTATATTTTCCAGCTTCGCCTCCTTTTTTAATGAGTATCGTGGATCACGTCATTGCATACAGTAACAAAGTGTGTGGTGAAATTTTTATGTGTATTATTCAAACCTGGCAAAAAAGAAAAAACCCATGAAGAATCAAAAGATTTCAGCTGAACGTTTTCCATCATTGTTAACATTTTTTATTTCCTTCTTTTAGTTCTATTAACATTCATTTTTTAAAAAAGAAATCATGTCCTCTCATTCTGGACTATGACACGCATCTCATCTATACTGGATTTACATTAGAGAACTTTTCCTCCTTTTTTATTGATTTATTTTACATGTGATGGTCAAGTAAGTTTTTTACGGCCTCCTGATATCACTTTATACACATTTTAGTCTTCCAACGCTCCTTAGCAGGTCATTCGAGCCACTCCGAACTCCAGACTGACCACAGCCGGATCGCTCTTGGAGCCGAACGAGCCTGGGAGCTCCATGTAGCCGTTCTCTGACTCACTGCTGCCCTCTACAGTCCGCTCCCCGCTACTACCAGGCGGGACAACATCCTCTTCTTCCAGCGCCTCTTCTCCATAAATCTCCTCCTCGTCCTCCTTGTCGTCTTTGTCCTGCTGCGCCTCCTTTCGGCTTGTGCTGAGGATCAGAGACCGCGGCCTCAGAGGAACATCTTGCTCCTTCCGGTGGTTCAGAGGAGACGTGCTCACTCCAAACTTCTGCAACTTCTGCAAAGAAAAAGCAGAACCTGGTCAGAGAACAAGAGAAGAGTAAGAAGAGCAAGCAGGATGAGGAGATATCTACTGACCTCCTGCAGGCTTCGCACCGTGTTCTCCAGTTCCTTGTTGCTTTCTTTTAGCGTAAGAGTGTGTTTGAGGATCGACTGGCGCGGGTGCATGGAGCGGTCGAACTGGTGGTACATGTTTCTCCAAAACCTGAGTTACAGAAGACAATTCAATTCCTCCAGGACTTTTACAAAATGTACACCAACCTAAAGAAATTTCACATTTCATACCTGTCCTTCAGGTGTGTTAAATTAACACACCAAGCTTTGCATTACAGTGCTATAGTTAATCCATATGCATTCACCCCAGCCCCAATTCTGCATATTTATATAGGTAAAAAGCCTTATTTGCATATTCATGAGACAAAAACGTTTATAAATCATACTTGAAGTTCCAGGGCTGTGTGGAAGGTTCCAGAACCGGGTGCGATTCTGTGAAACTCGGCTTGTACACAGGGTTGAGGAAATTCTGCTGCTCGCTTAATAAATGAGCCCACAAGGAGTAAGTCCTCTCTTTAAACCTGCCAACACACACACACACACACACACACATTTTCATGTCATCATATAATTACCTACAGAGCACCTTCCATTCTAAGTTTCAGAGTGATCTTGAAGATCTTCACAATTACTATTTGTGTCTCGTGCATTTCCCCCAACACTCACTGTAGCTCCTCCCTCTGCCGCTGGTTGTTCCCCAAGAAGTTTCCGAACTGACACGAGTGCACGTGCTCGTGGATCTGGATGAGGAACCACTCGCTGAACTGGAATGCCTGAGGGAACTGCTCAGTCAGCTGCCACACACACTCCAGGAACTGCGTAAAGATGGGAGATACTTCTTTCGGGTCGCCGTCCAACTGGTCACACCTGAAGAGGGTATGAAGTAACGTCAGTGAGAGAGTGGGCTTTATGGAGCATCCCCATCTCTCTCTCACACACACACACATGCTTATACACACCTGTCTGCAAACTTGTGTCCGAAGGAGATCCAGTCTTTCTCGATCAGTACCTTGGACAAGAGAAGAAGAGGAAAATGGTTTGTTGCAGTGGTGTTATTAATATTCAGGCTTGTTTTTCTTGCTGCTGAGATGAAGAACTGGGCTGAACATCAAACACTGGAAGGTTGGAACAAGTTCCATCTGAAGCCACGCCCCCCAAAAATCTGGATTCCTGAATAATTCATTGACTAAATAATAATTATCATAAGATACACAAGTTTATAGCTCATTTAAGATATAGTCAAAAAACTTTAAACAATCCCTCTGAAGCCACGCCCCCCAAACCATGTCCTGCCTGGGAGGTTCACGTCCTCCTCGGCTTCCACATCCTGATTGGTTGGATGGTCCATACAAGGTGTTGTTTCATCTTTTTTTATTTCTATACTTTAATCTTTACTTTCATCGTGTACTGTGGCAACCAAAGAAATGTTCCTATGGGATCAAGTATTTAGATTCGATTTTATTACAAGTGGTGAGAAACTCTTGTCTTCGAAATCGCCTTCGCACCGCACCTTAAAACTCTGTGAACTCTGTGAATCCTGAATAGTCGAGATCGTACCATGAAGCCTTTGATGGTGCGGTAATAAGGGTCCATCAGCAGGGCGCCCAAGGAGCAGACCTGAGCCGTGCGATCCCATCCGTCTGAGCAGTGAACCAGCACGCTGGCGCCCTCTACTGTCACCGCCTGCAACATTGACAACATACGTCAGTGATGGTAAGATTCAGCATGAAAGTTAACGATGTGATTTATGGATTTAAAACATTTTAGCATTGGATAAAATTTGCCCTTTGTATCACAATGCGTAATTTTTTACATATTTGCACAGATTTATTTAGATATAATTATTGGTAGATGCTTTATACTTTTATTATTTAGAAAGTGACAATAATTTGTAACCAATATTTTCTACGTAGTTTGATTTCTCCTCGCTAAAGCGTTTCTCGAGCGCGTTCTGCTGTGTGAATGTGTCGCATCATAACACTACGGAGACGGAATACAGATTAACATGGCAGAGGTAGAGCTGCATCTTCCTAAAACCGAACGAACAGGAAAATAACGTCTGGTTAATTCCGTCTCTTTTTTAGCACTATAAAGGGGTGTTTGTAAAAGCGGCCGGCGTTAGAAGTCAGAAGGCACTTAATAAAGTAAACTGATGATTTCCTGTCTGTCTGAAATAAAGAAATGAAAGTGAACTATGTGTAACTTTAATGTATCGTATCGTAGGCTATGCATCGAGATGTGAATCGTATCAGCCTCAGTAACGGAGATGCACATCCCCAACGTACAACCGTCCTGAACATCTCCAACTAATTTAAATACAGCCGACGTGTAGTTCATTTATATATAAATTTATGCAAATATTATTCATAATTTATCCTGACCTTTGTGAGAAAGATGGCAGCGTCAACTATCGCCTTGATATGACGCAGCCAGCCGCTGTTTTCAAGTCCTACCAGGAACTCAGTCATGGAGATACCACGAGTACCCAGTACTGAGAGAGAGAGAGAGAGAGAGAGAGAGAGAGAGAGACAGAGAGATTGCTGGTATCACAACCAATGCATCCGTTTTAAATATTTAAAATAATTGTTTGTTTCATTCTGGAGACCTTCCAGAAGTTTCTGGAGGCTGGCTCTCATCACATGGATGTTCTCGATGCCCACGAACTGGAAGCGGATGTTGGAGTAGTTGTCCTCGTTCTCGTAGCCTTTCCCCGCTGCCCGATTGGCCAATGCATTTAACTGGAACACATGCAGCGTACAGCATTTATTAGTGACCTGCTCTAACATTCAAACATCACGAGGAACGCTGAAGAACCTTCCAAAAGCTGTGGAATCACACCGAATGCTGTGGAATCCCAACGAAGAAATGTGTTCAGTGATTGTGGTTGCTCTTTGTGTGTCTGTGTGTGTGTGTGTGTGTGTGTGTGTGGACTGTACCTTAGGCCTGGTGTCCATCACATAGACGAAGCGGTTGTTGTGGTTCGCTTTGCTGATAGACTGCAGCATGTGTTCATCCTCCAGACAGCGAGCGCTGAAGCCTGAGAGAGGCTGACTGCATCTACACACTGCGGCCTAACACACACACACACACACACACACACACACACACACACACACACACACACAAGCCACCGTTTAAAATATTGACATCAGTAAGTCAAAAAGGTTTATTAACAGGAAATAAACAAAACACACATCCTGAACATAAAACAGCATCTTTCTCTCTCACACACACAATGTTTTTTTTTTACCTTCTTCTCCTGGTAAAAGTAGGTCAGGACGGGGAAGCGGCCTTTACTCCTGAACTTGGAGCTTCCCACGATGATGGGTTTACTGGCCGTGATAGGAACATACAGGTCTCTGGGGTACGTCTCGCACACCTGCACACACACACACACACACGTTTAGAGACGGAAGGATAAAAAAAAAAAGACAACAAGCATAGAAAGGACAGACACGATAAAGGGGACGCAGACGGGAAGACAAACAGACAGACAGACAGAAAGAGACTGAGAGATTAACAGACGAACAGAAACAGAGAAACAGACATGTCAGTAGACACAGACGGACAAACGACTGGGCAGCTTTACAGAATGTAAATTGTGTTTAACCCTGATGAGCAGCCATGGTGACTATGGGAGCGAAAAACTCCCTTAGATGAGGAAGAAATCTTAAGAGGAACCAGACTCAAAAGGGGAACCTCATCCTTATTTGGGTGACATCACAAGTGTGATTATACTCAGTTCACCTTGTAGTCTCTGTTAACGTCTGTCAGCTGCCACTGGTCACATGGTACGCCCATCCTCTCAAACTCCGCCCCCAGGTCAATCAGCTGCCATCCCTCCTCCCTCTGCTGCTCGTTCTGCTTAGGGTTGTAGGAGAACGCATAGAGCTCGTCGTACAATACTGCGCGCACGCACACACACACACACACACACACACACACACACACACACACACACACACAAAAGTAAATACACTGTTACAAATGAACGCGCAAGTCAACATCTCATATGAAAGATCACCATCTGGGCTGGAAGTCTCTCACACACACACACACACACACACACACACACACACACAGGTTCCTGACCTGGCCGGAGCAGTTGGAGCAGTGAGCTGTAGATGTCATGGCAGTCTCTCTCACGTGGGATCACAAAGTGAACGACTCGGAAGTTGCGGCACTGGATGAGAAGCGGGCAACCGCCGGCCGTCAGAGAGAGCTTCTCTACAGACGCGATGTGGTGATGAAGAATCTGCAGGAAGAACAAATACGCCATCCAAGTCAGGACCAGGTCAGAGTCGGGTCAGAGCCGAGTCAGATCCGATTTTAGATTCGATTCAGAGCCGACCGATTCAGGTTCGATTCAGAGCTGACCAATTCAGATTCAATTCAGAGCCGACCGATTCAGAGCCGACCGATTCAGATTCAATTCAGAGCTGACAGATTCAGATTCAATTCAGAGCCGATCGATTCAGATTCAATTCAGAGCTGACAGATTCAGATTCAATTCAGAGCCGATCGATTCAGATTCAATTCAGAGCCGACGGATTCAGATTCGATTCAGAGCTGACAGATTCAGATCAGAGTCAGAGCCGAATCAGATCCGATTCAGAACCTGGTCAGAGCAGAGTTTAATAAAATGTTTAAGATTTATTTATTGTACTTTACTTAAAAAAAAAATATTCAAAGTATTAACTGATTCTGATTATTAAATGTTATTCAATTAAATAAAATTACATTAATTAATCAAAAAAATACATAACTTAATATCAATCAATCAACTAAATAATTATGACTATAATCCCTCTTTATATTTGCGCATATTAATGAGGTAAATTTGAATTCGACCTCTAAAGGACGCGCAGGCTCGTGTTCCAGGACGTACTCCTGCAACGCTCGTGACTAATTTCATTTAAATTCACTAATTAAATTAATTAGCATCACTGTTTTTTTTTTTTGTTTTTTTTTAATCAGACACAGTGGGGGGGTCCAATAAATATGCACATTCAATTGCACAAAGCGACCCGTTCAACCTTGAACATGAAAAATCGTTAGAGGGCACAAAACCAACCCGAAAGTTGAAATGGTTTAAATGCGTAGAACGAGTGATGCGTGCAAAAGTAATGGCACCCCAGAGCTCAGATGTGATGAAGTCAATTGGGTTAAATGGCCAGAGCTCGATGACACAATCACCCCGGGGCATCAACGCTGCGAAGATCAGATTTCTTTTCATCTAATTTTTACTTGTCGAGATTCATTCAGCTACAAGGGTTTTACTAAAGGTACTGATGTAGGTGAGGTGAGGAGGCCTGGGGGGTGCAGTCAGCAGTCAGCATTCACTTTCATTCATGTTCAACACACAACCACAATGAGTTTTGTAGATTTATTTTATAATTATTAGTTATAATTGTACAATTAGGTGATTAATTGGTGCATTATTAAGGGCCGTAAGTGCTAGTGATGTGAACGGGTCACCATAAATATGCAGATTAATTCTAAAAAAAATTTATTAATTTGGGGTGCCAACATTTTTGACAGAACGAGCATGTCGTACCCATATTTCCTGAGCACTGGTTGTGTTACTCTCCACAAAGAGGAGGTGTGAGGCGGTCAGGTAGAGCGTTCCTGTCGTGCACTTGTTGTTGAAGCGATCCAGGAGCTTCACCTGCTCCACCTGCAGAACACACACACACACACACACACACACACTCTTTGTTACAATTAAAAATAGAAGTATTGTGAGAAAAATAATAATTTTTGGCTGCATTTAGATGCATATATGGCGTATTAATGTATACCAGTAAAAATGTATAAAAAATATTGGCACCCCTCAGAAATATTTGGGTGTGAACTTACTCATTAGATTAGATTAGATTAGATTAGATTCAACTTTATTGTCATTGTGCAAGGTACATGTACAGAGCCAATGAAATGCAGTCACTCATGAAGTGAAAGAAAACTATTAGAACCTATTCGTTACACAACCCAGGTGCACCTGGCACTCAATAGACGTAAAATAAGCCTTTGTACCACACCCTGCTGTACTGTAAAGCAACTCCAGGTCACATAGAGCTTATTACACGGTTACACGTGTGTGTATGTGTGTGTGTGTGTGTGTGTGTGTGTGTGTGTAATTAAAACGACTATTTTGTTTACTCCTGGCTGCATTTCCAATCTATTACTAATCTATTACAACACCCAAAGTTGGATCCTATATATATTTATTATTTTTATTTTATATAATAAGAATAAGCTCCAGATATAAAGTATGCACCAGTGTAATGGACGGTTTGTTGCTCTGTAATAAATCTGTGCGCATGCAGAATAAAACAGCATGTGTGTTGTGTAAAACCTGCAAGTTAACACTTAAAATCACAAATTTAATCACCTATGTGTGATTTCAACCGCGAACCTTAAAAACAAACATCATGTTAGATTATTATTATCATGCAAAAAAAAGTATCTCGGTATTATCGCAAACCGCGATTCAATGCCCGGAATATCGATATTTTCAGATCGACACAGATCTCTCCAAGTGCATGCTTGAAAATGGTTGTCTGTCCCAATCCAAGATCTAGTGCACTAGGTAGTGCGTAGGATCCCTGATCTTTTACATCGGCATAGTGCACTTTATATGGAGTGTAAAGGTTGATTTGAGACGCAACCTTAATTTTTTGGCCTCTAACATGGTTTTTATGCTAAAACGAATAAGAGAATGAGAAGAATAAAGGGGAAAAGTGATTGAAAGAAGGTTGGATATTGCAAAAAAAGGGAAAATCACGAAATTTAAGGATAAAGATAAATAAATGGTGCAAACGGCGAGCAATATGATTAGCTAGCTATGGCTAGCCGCCGAGTTGAATGTTGTGCAGTAACATTTCTGCAACATTCACTAAAACAATTTTAGTTCGTACGATTTGACAATTAATCGATTCCTATCGTAATTAATTAAAGACCCGACCGGACTTAAAAATTATAATAAACCGCAATTTTTTCCCATTTAAACCCATTTTATTACCTTCGGGGTCCGTATGTGCTCCATCAGCCCACTGTGGTGCTCTGTTATTTTTTTTATCACGTCTTAGGAGATAAAACCTGACGGAAAAGATGCTGGAAACACATGAAAAAAGGCACGAAAAAAACCCCACAGCAACACCCAATGAATAATGTCTGTTTCTGATCTTGCTCAACCGCTGTTTGTTTATTTTTTGAACCCCAACTGTTTTCCGCTTTCTGTCCTATGATTGGATGAAGTGTCGCTAATTAAAAGCAAATTGCCCAATCTGATACAAGAATGTGTGATCACGTCATCGATGGAGGCGGGCTTTTGTCTTGAATACGGGTGCGGGGAAAAATGGTAGCTCTCATTCAGCCTTCGCTTTGTACTTCCTGTTTGGGCGTAACAGAAACGTTAGCTAAATTGATGACGAACTTTCACGAATTTGAAATGGACGAGTGTTTGTATTTAAACAAATGTGTATATAATACAAAAATAAAACGGATGTATACAAACTGTAAAAAATGAGTTTTTATACACACGCACAAAAAAAAAAAATATAGATAGTAACGAAAATAGAATCATCCCCGACAGTAGGGGCGCCCGCAAACGCGAAAACACCCGAAGAAGAAACATTGAGCGCCGAAACAAACTCGTGCACGTTTTTATAGTTGTTTAATGATTATTGTTTAAATAACGCGTCTTCCTCGCTATTTTATCGCACGCGTTTCGTCTGAAGTGTTTACTCATTAGTAGTTTTACTCTTTTCTAGAAGGTAATCGTGTGTTTTGAGGTTTTTGGGGCCCGCACGAGGACGCCATGATGAGCTAGCATTGTTAGCGAGCGCTGTGTACGTCTGCTCGCGCCGTGTTCTAAAAGAATAAACACAAATAATAGTAATAATAATAATTAAAAATGGCCGGGTTTAGTTTCGGAACCGGTACCCTGGGATCCACGAACACCGGCGCGGGTTTTTCTTTTGGATCAGCATCCAGGTATGAGGATTCAGAAACCAATTAACCTGTAAACTAACCACTGTTTAATCTCTAAACACCTCAGAGGTTATTTTCTTTGTAAACGTTCTTTGCGCATTACGTGCTTATTTATGTAAACAAAAAGCTGCTGTCTGCCCTCTTCCACATACACAAGACGTGATTGGTCAGCGTCCCAGTGATTGACAGAACAGAGATTAAGCCCCTCCCACTTAGATGTTTATTTGTCTTCTGTAAATAAACACGCCTTTAACCTGAACTCTATCCGATTTCTCCAGCGCTCCTGCAACAGGAACCGGTGGCTTCAGCTTTGGTGGTCTTGGTACGGTGACCTCCGCCAACACCAGCACCACCGGGTCGTCTCTGGGGCTCAGCAGCGGAATGTTCGCTCAGAAACCGGCGACCGGGTTCTCTTTTAACACGCCTTCCTCGGGTACGAGCGCCGTTTATCCCCAACGCACGGGTTCTAATCCGGTTCATCTTTGTTTTTCTGTTTCTGATTGCTGTTTTTGATTATTGTAGGAGCTGCTGCACCAGCCATCGGACCCTCTTTAGGTAAGCTGGAGACTTTTGCTTTGTCTTCTAATCAGTCTTCAGTAAGGAATGACCAACTGACGTCTCTGTCGTTTCTCAGGAGCTCCCGCCACCGCTGGCGCCGCCCCTGCCGCCTCATCAGGCTTCGCGTTCGGTTTCGGAAAACCGGCGGCTTCTGCGAGTCCGTTCTCCCTGAGCACCACCTCCACCAGCACGGCCCCGGCAACCAGCGGCCTGTCCCTGGGCTCCGTCATCACCTCCTCAGCACCTCAGGGCGGATCGACGGGGTTCTCGCTCAACCTGGGGGCAGGAGGGGCCATGTCCTCGGCTCCGTCCACCGGTCTCAATCTCGGCTCTTCGCTCTTCTCCACCTCGGGCTCCACGGGTGAGAACGCACTCGAAATGTAACTCACACGCCAGACCTGTTTCCTCTCTCAGGCCTTTCACTGATCACACAGGAGTTTCACCTCCAAAGAATCTAATTAAACGTCGCGAACGAGAAATTACAGTTAAGAATTAAACACTATTGAAATGATTAAATTTATAAGGAGATTTTCGTGTCAGATGAGCAGGTAGAGGAGGAGAAGTGGACACGAGGAAACTCAATGGCACAGTTAAGATAGGGCTGCACGTGACAAGAAATACAGAGTGAAACGCTAAAACTGAGGAGCACTTATTCATCTTAATAAAACATATAACCTGAAGAAATATCGCAATTATCACACTAAACATCTACATCTCGAGGAAGAAATATAGCGAAGAAGCTTTTATTTACACTGTTTGAGCAAATGCATCATGTTCCGTAGTTACAGTGGTGAAAAATTACAAAAGGTCAAAACGTACACATCATGAATTAACAACGATTCTCTGATAAGATTTTTGGTGCGTTCAAAATATTAAAGACAGACTTCTAAGAAAAAAAAGCGCAGATTCGACAGCTGCAGATAAAAACGGCATTTTGGGGAATCTTTCCAAAAAAAAAAAAAAAAAAGGACTATTCAACTTTTCTTTTCCTCTTTTGCTTGTCTGAGAAGCGAGAGAATAATTTACATGGACACTCATGTCTCTCACACACACACAGACACACACGACTTCTCTGCAGAATCGAATTGAAATAGATTTAATCAGCTGTTTTTCCTGCTGATTTCCATTTTGTAAAATTTGACTTTCAAATATTTCTCCAGTTTCGTTCGTCCACATCTTCATATCAGTCGTTCTCTTTCGTTCAAGGTCTTTATTTATTAAGTCAAGTTTATTTCTATTGCGCTTTTCACAACAGACATTGTCTCAAAGCAGCTTTACAGAAATCCACAGTGAAGGTGAATGGTGTGTTTATCCCTGATGAGCAGCTGTGGCGGCTGGGGCAAGGAAAAACTCCCCTAGATGTTATGAGGAAGAAACCTTGAGAGGAACCAGACTCATTTATTTATTTATGTATTTATTCGGTTAAGTTTGAGGTGAGATGCTCCTCTGCACTGCACTGACACTTTCAGCTAATTTTCTAAAGGAAAAAAACTCCCCGCTTCCAAACATCGGAGCATCAGACAATCAAATCCGCGGTAAAGTATCGCTTCTGTACTCACGCCTGAGCCTCCTGCTCACGTCTAATCATTTCCTACTGATTATTACTGATGACCAGGTTTTTGTGAACTTTTTCCGTCCAGTAATTCTTCTCTGATAAAAAAGCGATGGTCCGATTGTTTTATTGCGACTGTATCCAGATTCTGATGCGTGAAAAAATCTAAACACGTCACTCACCTCACCAGATCCTGACAGTCCGAGCCGACGTTCTTCAGAAGCGACACGTTTTCCTCCACACCCCGATTTCCACGTCGCATTGATGACGGAAACCGACCGGAAAACGAACTTTTTAAATTCCATACAATTTCTGCCTCTAAAAAGTGCAGATCGTAACTCCGTCATTTCCGTCTTCTTTTTACGGAAGTGACTCCTTTCCTTCTCCTGGGTCACGGTAGTCGTCACGTTCTCTTCTCTTACCTGAGCGTCAAGACGCGTTTAACCAGCCATGGTGCATCTGAGTGTTCGAATGCGGTTTGACATCAGGCTCAGAGGGACACTTCCTTAACAGATTTGCCTGCCATGTAAACTGGACACAGCGGCTGAGCAGGTTGGTGATCCACGTGTGCAGCAGGAGCCACGTGGAGTGAAAGCCCTCGTACACGTCTCCTTCCAATTAAAGTATCGATTCTGTACTCACGCCTGAGCCTCCTGATCGCTTCTAATCATTTCCTGGCAATCACTACTGAGAGTCCAGGTTTAAGTGAACTTTCTCTGTCCCTCGTTAATCCAAAACCGGAAGTGATTCCGTTGTTCTTCCGGGTCGCTGTAGTCGTCACCACCTCTGCTCCTCCCTGAGCGGCAAAACGCATTCAAAACGGCAATGGCGCCTATTCGTAGAAGGAGAATTTTCCCAAACAAATTTGCCCGTAATTATCCAAACTGGACACAGTGTTGGGACAAACCTCCGATCCTGCGCATTAAAACGCGTGTACAACAGGAGCCACGTGAAATGAAAGCCCTTGTAGACGCTTTCTCTCGATTAAGTACGATGCGATGGTTATGTGCACATGTTACTGTTGTCCTTGTCATTGTTTTGTCTTTTATAAATATTTACTCATTTGCTGTCTCCTCCTGCCCTTTTCGTTGTGTTCCAGGTCTCGGGCAGCAGACTCTGGGTGGAGGTCTGACGTTAGGAGGTTTGCTCTCATCCGCCACGTCGGCCGCGGCTCCCACGCCCAGCTTGGGTTTGGGCGGAGTCGACTTCAGCTCATCGTCAGAGAAGAAAAACGATAAATCATCTGGCGCTCGGCCCGAGTGAGTTTCAAAATGTTTAAAGTATTCTTTTTATTTTCTCAGCTCTGATTGGTCGTAATTATCGTCTTATTTTTTTATTTCCTGTAGAGATAGTAAAGCTCTGAAGGATGAAAACCTGCCACCTCCGATCTGCCAGGATGTGGACAACTTCCAGTACGTTCTGCATTTTCATCTTCAGGTTTATAATAACAGCAAGTGTCCTTTTTTTTTTTTTTTTTTTTTTACATTTCTCATCACACCTCATTTGCATATAGCGACGCCCACAAAACTCCATAAAAGGTGCACAGGCAGCTGAGAGCAACAGGATTGCGCTTTATTTCAGTAAATGTTCTGGATAGTAATATGATCTATGATCTCGTTAATTAGCATGAGGATTTAACTTCAGAAACAAAGGATTTGGTTTGAAGTCTGTAAAGTCGAGGATCCTTTTATTATCTCGCCGTTTTATGTTTAAACCAATGAGGCGTGACAACGAATAGTGACAGATTCGATGCTTTGAAAGGAGGAATCCGATTCGACTATAAATCTCACAGTCGAATCTGCACAGAGGTGTTCTGAGACGAGGATCATACCATTTTGGTTACATGGGGTTTTTTTTCTTCAGGTTTATCAATCCAACATGTCTTTATACATTTTCTGTGATATCTTTGTGATGCACATCGTGGCCTTAAAAAGTTGAGATCGTTTTTTTTTTTTTTTTTAAATTTATAAGTTAATATAAATATAAAGCTCCAAAATAACAGATATAAAGCGATTTCTGGAAAAAAATTCTCTAAGTGACGACTGTAATTTGCGTGTAGGAAGTTTGTGAAGGAGCAGAAGCAGGTGCAGGAGGAGATCAGCCGCATGTCCTCTAAAGCCATGCTGAAGGTGCAGGATGACATCAAGAGCCTGAAGCAGCTGCTGTCGGTCAGCGCCAGCGGGCTGCAGAGGAACGCCCTCTCTATAGACAAGCTGAAGATGGAGACGGCGCAGGTACGGAGACAGACATCATCACATTTTCACTATTATTTATGAATTTATTTTAAACTGGAAACAAAGAAAATGATCTTTGAGGGAAAAGAAAAGCTTAAATATATGAGAGACAACTACAAACCTCTGATCGGTAATAATTCATCATTTTTGAACATCTCATTCTATATTTAGTCTCCATTTGCGCTAATAATGAGCTCCACGCTTTTGGGGAGATGTTCCTCTAGATTTTGTGGCCGTTCAGCTACAGGGGTGTTTGTAAAATCAGGTAGTGATATAGGTGAGGTTTGGAGGTCTGGGGTGCATTCACATTCATCATGTTCAGTAGGGTTAGAAGTCGTGTACCTCAAACTTTACAAAGATCCACATATGGCTGGAGAAGCTGTGTGTCCGAATACTTTTGGTCCAGTGTGTGTATAAATAGTTGTGCAGTGGAAACAATAAGTACATTGTGGAAACGCATGTTTAGACGTGAAGGTGTGAGAAATGCGGGCGCGTTTTCACCCCATGCTGAGCTTCAGGTGTTACAGTAACACACACACCTCGTCTACGCAGCTCCATCTCTCATTTATTTTTAGCATTCAGAGACCCAAATGTTCTCACTGAAACCTTTTAGAGGGACTTGTTCTCAGTCCTGTAGTCCCCAAATGGTTCTCCTGATGTCTGATGAACCCTTTTTCTCCTCTGCAGGAGCTGAAGAACGCTGACATTGCCCTGAGAACCCAGAAAACTCCTCCTGGACTTCAGCACGAGAACACGGCTCCCTCCGAGTGAGTCACCTTCATCACCAACGTCCATGAAGCCCCGCCTCCACATCGTTTAGCGTTATAAAGTTCTAAACAGATTTTGCTATGGAAACGTTAATTAATGAACTATGTCAATTATTCGTTTGTTTACTTATTTATTTGTTCAAATTTGTATGTATTTAAATGATATTAATGTGTGTATGAGCTCACACCAGGGGCTGTGATGTACCGAAGACAGGGGGCGGGGCTTATCTGTGATGTAACGCACAATTTTAATTCGTTTACTTCTTTAATTAAAAATAGCAACAGGAACGTTACAATAAAATTCAGTTTTCGAATAAATTAATATAAATTAGTGATATTCAAAATACATTTTTTATTCTGAAACCCAAGCTGTGGTTGCTAAGCAACGTTTACATTTCCTTTCAGTTGAATGTAAAGTAGAAATGCAGTTCATGACAAACATCATGACGACTGCAGAGATTAAATTTATCGTGTGTGTGTGTGTGTGTGTGTGTGTGTGTGTGTGTAGTTACTTCCGGGGTCTGGTGGAACAGTTCGAGGTGCAGTTACAACAGTACCGCCAGCAGATAGAGGAACTGGAGAACCATCTGACCACCCAGAGCAGTGGTTCCCACATCACTCCTCAAGGTAGTACTGATCTAAAAGTTAGTGCACCCCCTTCCCTCTAACCCTCTTTAGTTTTAGTGATTGTTTCTAATCTCCTGTGTGTGTGTTTGTGTGTACACAGATCTGTCTCTTGCCATGCAGAAGCTCTACCAGACGTTCGTAGCTCTGGCTGCACAGCTGCAAGCCGTCCACGAGAACGTAAAGGTGTGTGCGTGTGCGTGTGCGTGTGTGGAGGAAATTAGAGTGTAGTTTCACCTGGTGGCCTGAACCCCATTCTTTGGAATTTTTTAAAGATGATTGCATTCTAGCAAATGGGTTCTTTTAGGGGGCACTAGGGGGCGCTCATGATGTAAACAAACCCACCCCAATGATTTTTGCCTTTTTTATTTCAACAGTGCAGAATTAAAAATATAATTTATTTTGTAATTGTATATTTATATGGTAGGACATCGTTTTAATGCCACCATTAAAAAATTATAATAATAATGATTACGAGACTAATTCGAGTGCGCCGGCGCTCCTTCAGACTCAATTCCTTTTCCCACAAAATTTCGTAATTTCGACTTTTAAATCGTAGCACTGCAAGAATAATCTCGTAATATGATTTTTAGGGTGACACTAAAACGCTGTCGTAATCGTAACGTGGTTATTTCTGATATAATGTCTGTATATTCGTTTTATTTAAAGTGCATCACTCATAAATAAACACTAATAATAAATCAATAAATAAATAATTAAATAATAATAAATACATTCTGAAATTTACTTTGTGTTTATTTGGCTCCAAGAAACTTTAGAAGTCACTTATTTAATTCTAACCCACTAATTGACCCATAAATTAATTGACACTTTTCTGCCCCCTACAGACGTTAAAGCACCAATACCTGGGCTACAGGCGAGCGTTCCTGGATGATGCGACGGACGTGTTCGAGTCGAAGCGAAGCGCCAGCCGTAAACTCCAGAGCGCCCCGAGAGTCACCACCGGCCCTACGCCTTTCGGCTCCGTCCCCAACGCCACCGCCGTTGCCATGGCTGCCACGCTCACGCAGCAGCAGCAGCCTGCTCCAGGTCTGACCGCCTTCAAGTTCTAAGACCTCTAACTGACCTCTAAGCTGTAAGCGAGACAGACACACACAGAAAGAGAGAGAGTGAGTTAAAGAAAGTCAGAGAGAAAACGATAGAGGTGTAAGTCAGTGCCGTCTCTCTGCCGCATCGCTTTTTTCACCTTTTTCTTTATTTCAAATTTTTCTTTTTTTTTTTTTTTTCCTCCCCTGAAGAAACGGAGCACTTACGACAGAACGATCGCATCTCTACACTTCATGTCCCAATCTCTCATGTAGGCAGGACACATTAAACTGCTCTGTCTTGTATTTCCTTTTTTTTTTTTTTTTTTTTTTTTTTTAAACGAATCTCTCCGAAATTCAATAACAGGGTACTTTACCTCCGATTCTAGAACAAAAACGCAATTTGAAGGTGCTGGACTGGTGTGTGTACTGATACCAGACTAATGCAGACGTTGCTTTTCACCAGATTTTTACTCCATCGAATATCAAGGTTTTTTCTTTTTCTTTTTTTTTCCTTAATTGAGGAATTAATAATTTAATAATTAATCAAGGTTTAGTGGGGTTTTTTAGGTAGCGAGTGTCGCTAACAGCAGTGATGTAGCATGATTAATGATTTGTGAAAACGCCTCCTCTTTCATTCACGTTTGTTAGACCATGGGCAGGGCTAGGTGGGGTGGGCGGGGCTAGACCGGGTGGGCAGGGCTAGGTGGGGTGTTAATATTCAGAAAATATTATTTGGATTATTCACAGGATGTTCAGGTTTGTAAAAGTGCCAGTGCGATCACTTTATTAAATAAATTAACTAATTTAACATGGAAAAAAAAGTAGGAAGGAAAAAAATGACAATGAATTAATTTTGTAATAATAAATGTAGGGAGACTCCCAGTGTGTTCTGAAAGTATTATACCGAGAAAAATCTTATGATTGTAAATTTATCACACATAATGCAGTATTTAGTCCGGCGCTGTGATGTCATCAACGTGCGACGCGTCTCGAAATGTAACAAACGCTTGATCGAACAATCCGAGACGAGCAGCTCCTTCTCCTTTTTGTCCGAGTGGCTCGGCGGCAGGGGGCTTTTTTTTTTTTTTTTTTTTTTTTTTTTCTAGTAAAAAAAAAAATATAGCACTAATAGTAAATATATCAGTAATAAATGTGGTTTTTTTTTCTCGATTTCTAACGTGACATCGGTGCGTTGTGCGTCTCGGATCGTTCTGGAGACGTGATTCTATTATTTTGGATAATGAATGTGATAAACCTGATGTATGTGATTATATATACACACACACACACACACACACACACACACGTGAAAATAATTTGCCTATGCATTTTTCTACTGATTTGCGGGGTTTAAGGGTTTTTACGTGTCTCGCTTGTTTTAGTGTTGGTAACCATAGTAACGAGTATGTCTGTGCAACCCACACCACACACACACACACACACACACACCTCTTCTCTAACGACCTGTAACCGGGTACAGATGTGAGGAATGAGTTGATGTTTGGGGATAATTGACGCTCTTTATAATCACAGCTTATGGAGTGTTCAATTTTCCGACTAGGACTGGAAAAACACACACACACACACACACACACACACACACACTCTCCCCCTGCTAATTGAATCTTGGCTCGCGTGCGTCATCCTGAACCGAGACGTGTAGGACACTAAGTGTGTGTGTGTGTATATGAGCGGATGTTTGAGCCCCTCCCCAAAACCATTTCCTGTTCGTGTCTAAACAGCCACATGTAGCTCTAGTGTGCACCGACGCTAATCTGCATAAGAGCCAGATGTGCTGGAAGTTTTCCGCGCGTTCCCACCCGGATGAGTGACTGCAAACCCCCAACACTCTGTTTGTACTCGAATACACCTGTGTTTTCTTTTTACAATCTTTCACATTTATGTAAAACAATTGTCAACTTTTTTTTTTTTTTTTTTTTTTTTTTTTAAGAAGTTTGTGTGTCAGGAATTCCATAAGGTCTGACGTTTTCACGTACGCAATACGCCACTCGTTATTTTGCAGATCAGTAAATACTTTCAAACGTACGAGAAAGCTGCGTGGAAACTTCAGAGCTCGTCTGGTTGTTCGACTTGAAACAATACAATGAATAAATGTAATAGTTAAGCTTTCTGCTCGATTAATAAACAGACTGCAAACACTGTTTAGAGCAAGAAGGATACAGCACACGGCAGCTAGAGACGGATTGTTCCAGATGTTCTGGGCTCGAGGGGCCTGTAATGATAACGATTCAACACTGCCACTAGAACAGCGCAACAGGGTCATTAGCGATATCTGGAGACGGGTCGGTATCGCGAAGCATTACATGTCTGTTTGGGTAGAAGCGTAAGAGACTTGAGAGACTCGAACCATCCGAGATGACGTACCCATCCTTGTGTCGGCTGTCAGTTTAGACGTTAGTGGAACATGGCGAGATCGTGGGGCGTAAGAACGCGCTGTACAGGGACGTGATTGGCCGAAACGTAACGTGCTTCAGCACTAATTTCAGCACGTACGCAGAATCGTGCCGTCACTAAACTGTGATAATATCAAATGCGTCCTCGAGAAAAAGTAGCGGAAGAGAAACAAATAAAACAAAATACTCACACGTTTTCAGTAGGGATGTGTGCGTGTGGGGTCTCCTGATGTTCAAAAGAATTAATGAACATGGCGAGGAACTTGGAGCAATACGATGGTGATTCGAGTGATCAAACAAACCCCTGGAAGACATTTTGAAGAAGGATCTCTTTGAGGGAATGGGAAATAAGGAGCCAAAATTTAAGTTTCTTTGCTTTTTCTCGTCCACGTTTCCTAAAGTCGACATTATTTGTACCAGAAGGACCAGCTGCTGCCCAGGCAAGTTTTGAAGCTCGTGTAGAAGGTGCTGGTGAAAGCGAGAAAGCACACTACATGGCCAAAAGTATTAGGACACCAGTGCAAAGTTTGAGGTGCACAATTGTAGGGGACGCCTTTGGCTGCCTTTTGCACTAGATGAACTAGGAGACCCAAACTTGTTCCAAAGCCAGCTCCATGAAGATCAGCTTTCCACGGGTTGGAAGATGTAGAAGATCTCCTCCTATAGAGCTCCAAGTCTATTAGGATGAATGTTTCATGTTGACTGCACCCCAGGCCTCGTCATTTCCTCACCTAATTCAGTACCTGACTTTACTAACACCCTTGTGGCTGAACGAATCTTCAAAGTTCTGAACATCTTCCCAGAAGAGTGGGAATCATTATAGCTGCAAATCAGACTGAATGTGGAATGAGATGTTCAGATAGAAGAACAACCCTCGGTGTCCACATACTTTTGAGTAATAAGTGTGGGATGAAGGAAATCTGATTTTGATTTGATTTTACTGTAACCCGGATTCCAAACCGCATAAATCAGTTCTGTGTATGGGAGAGCAGTTCAGTTCAGCGAGCACTGAGCACTGAGCACTTCCTGGTCCACTGGTGGAGTCGTTAAACAGAGCTGCTTTTCTGTTACAGTTCTGTAGGACGACCCTAAACATTTTCACTCCGCTGTCCGAAACATCAGGAACGTTTCTTTGTGACAGAGTTGCTACGGTTACGTCACGCCGTATGAAGTCACGCAGCGAACCTCGTGTCATTTTGTGCTTTTAAGCCTCAGAGATCGCTTTCATACCGTCTTTTCTTACACACACACACACGCATCAGTGACTGTGTGTGTGTGTGTCTGTGTGTGTGTGTGTGTGTGAGAGACAGCTACAGTGTTCTCTCTCAGCAGATGAAGGGGGAGGGGTTTATAATAAGACTGTTGTGTGGTTGTGAGTGACGCTGTGTGTGTTACTGTACAGAGATGTTCAGTGTTCAGAGGCCTCAGTCCAGCTGCTACTCCTGACATCTGTCCATTTCTCTTTCTTTCTTTTGTCTTTTCTTTCTTTCTTTACTTCTTTCTTTCTCTGTTTTTTCTCTCTTTTTTTACTTTCTCTATTTTTATTTTTATAATTATTTTGTTTTTCTTTATTTATTTTTCTTAATTTCTTTGTAAAAGATTTTAAAATCTTTTTAATTTGTACTTTTTATTTGTCTTACTTTTTGTTTTTCTTGTTTCTATTCTTTTTTTCTTACTTTCTTTCTATTTTTTCCTTTTCTTTATCTTTTACTTTTCTTCCTGTTTTACTTACTTTATTTATTTAAATCAGGAAAATGCCGTTTTCCTGTGTGTGTGTGTGTGTGTGTGTGTGTGTGTGTGTGTGTGTGTGTGTGTGTGTGTGTGTGTGTGTGTGTGTGTGTGTGTGAGCGAGAGATCAGCTGTAGTACCATGAAGAGCAGAATGAGCTATGACTGTTCATGATAAAAGTATAAGGGGCAGATGTGTACAGATGTGTACAGATGTGAGGTGTGTTCCAGGGAATCTCCAGGCAGAGCAGAAGCAGCTTCTCCCTCAGGAGGAAACGATGGAATTTGGTTGTTTTTTCCTGAACGCTTCATTAAGAGCAGAATTGTACGTCAGTCCTAGACAATGCATTCTGGGTAAATTAGTCAGAGGAATAGCTGCAGGTTCCACGTCGTGATTTTGATGCTGTGTTTAGCGTACGTGCTCTCGCTCACGCTACACGTTCTAGAGTTCACGTGGAAAATATTTGGAATTCTTCCCCTTTCGTACGCAGTGCCCTTTGATTGCCGTGTAGGTTTGATTGAACTCTTAGGGCTTATAATAAACAAGTGGAACACGTATTCGTAAGCATGACGGAAGAAGTGCAACTCATGCTAACATTCGATACGGCTGAGCGGCACTTTTCTGAAAACACGTGGCTGAGTTTAGCCACAAATACACGGAGATTTTCCCAGTTTGGGTTTGATTTTCAGTCTCCTCGAGACTTGGTGAAGGAAGTAGTAGACTTGGCTGGCTTCAATTTTGGTGCTTATTAGCTATAGATAGCTACTTCACAGGCCACGCCCATCAGGTTTTCGAGATACTTGATAACGAAGCTAGTACAGAGGCGAGTACGTAATGTAAATCAATCAATAAATTGTTTTTGTGGACAGGCCACGCCCACTAATAATCAAATCTCATTATGCTCCAGTGAGTGCATGTGGCTATTAGAACAATCTCACTTTTCTAATTGTGCACCAATTAGCAGAGATTATCCTCTGGTCCTCTGGTGTAAATCACTATTTGGTTTTTTTTTTGGTTTTGCTAATCCGATCTCAGGACAGAATCTTATACGGAGCCAAGTATTAAGCATGCAAGTCAAAAAGCTATATTTATTTTGTGCTTTGTAGCTATTAATAGCTACTAAACAGGCCACGCCCACAGAGTATCAATGACTGTTATATTGTAGCGATTGTACATGGCTAGCAATTAACTCATTTTGCTAATCTGAGATTAGAAGCTGGTATTAAACAATTTACGTAACATGTTATAAACGTACATTTTTATTTATTTTATTAATAGCCACTGAACAGGCCACGCCCATAAAATAGCAGAGGTTATTCTTTTTCGTCGAGTTAACTAGCGACACACCCTTAATTTTCAAGCATGTAAAGCGTAAAGAATTTTTTTGTTGAACAGGCCACGCCCCCAATTAACTCGTTAACCTCTGGGGAGCGTATTTTTGCTAATAAATATCTCGTTTTAATCTAATCTGATTCAAGAATCTCAAATGGACAGGCCATGCCCACCATCTCTACAAATGACTAATCACTTACCTGTGTGAACGTAGCTAGCTAGCTTAGGGTTAGCGTCGTAGCACCTGGCGGGATACACCGAGCGCTAATGCTGCTACAGCTCTGAGTGACCTTTTTAATAACCCCACATGTACAGATCTTTAATTACGGACGACGTGTTCAAACGTTTACACAGAAACATGTTCAGATCTGATCTTATTTATCGTGTGTGTGATGAGGAGGTTTAATTCAAACCATTTCATATTAATGGTGCTGCTGCTGCTGATGATGATGATGATGATGATGATGATTTGCCTTTAGCACTAGTACATGCAGAAAGAATCAGTGGATCTGAATTTCTTTTATACTGCGTTCACCAGAACCTGGGCGTGAAATCGAAGCGTGTTCATGCAGCTAGCGAGTAGGAATGAAAAATGTCATGTTTTTCTTTTTATTTATATATTTTTTTTTATGTAAGTGCTTAAAATTCACAATAAATCAGTTTTTAAAACAACGAGTGGAGAAAAGCCCTTGTCTTTGTTTCTTTTTGACTGACTATCATTTATTCGCCTGAATTGGATCTTTACGAGATGCTGATTTTATTTTTAGTAATTAATGCATCTCTTTTTTTTGCTATAATTTTTTTTTTTTTTTTTTTAACAAAAAAATACAATTATTTTTGAAAGAGCCAGCTAAAAGGAAACGAGACTGGAGCACAAAATAATCTTTAATCATTTTAGTCAGTAAAAAAAGGTTAATTTAAAGAGTTTATTACAGTGTTATTACATAATTATAACTTTTTTCCCTCCCAAAATTTTACATTAATACATTATTACATGTACTTAATTATTTACATTAGTCTTCAATATAGTCCCTATTACAGTGTTTATAAAGGTTGTTCGATAGTTTTGGTCAGTGGCCCGAGTTTGGATCTGAGTGCAGTTTAATTAAAAGCTTATTACAAAAATATTACTGCAAACATTTATAAATATATATATATATAAATTATAACTACATTTATTTGGTTCTTTTTCATTTGGATACTAATAATTCATTCCTGTAAAATATTAGTAATTTTATAACAAATAATTTATTTATTACATAAATGGATCCACTTTTAAATTCATCCATTCATTTAGAGCATATGCTCTACAGCCAAAAGTATTGGGACACTTTTTTTTTTTTTTTTTTTTTTTCCTCCCTCTTCACCAATTTTGCTTCTTCTCCAAACTGTTACCACAAAGTTGGATGCAGGAGCATGACATTTTGCCTTTACTTGAACTAGGAGACCCAAACCAGTTCCAGCATGACAATGCAAACCCTGTGCACAAATCCAGCTCCATGAAGATCCACTTTCCATGTGTTTGTGTGGAAGATCTCCTGCTATAGAGCTCTAAACCATATCGAACACCTTTAGGATAAATGTGAACACTGACTGCACCTCAGGCCTCCTCAGCTTCTCGTTTAAATCAAAAGGAGCTCATCACACACACACCACAGATTTTAGATACATTTTCATACGCAGAAACAGAATTGTGTTTTTTTTTTTCCTGGATTGAGATGCAGCTCTGAGAGTTAAAGCTCTTCTGCTCTCTTTCTCTGTCTCAGGATCTCAGGCGGGTTTTGGCACTCCCTTTGCCTCAAGCATGGGCACTAGTATGGGCTCCAGCAGCCTTGGAGGTACCCGCAGTTTTACACTCACACACACACACACACACACACACACTGGCCTGTCCGCTTTCAGCATCCCTCTGCTCTGAGCTGCACGACGCTTTCTGAAATACCATTTTATATCTCAGTAGTGAACAACCTGCTTCTCTTCTTCCTCCTCCTCCTCCTTCTTTCTACTCATTTATAATCTATTTATAAACTTGGTGTGAGAGAGAGAGAGAGAGATCTGAGCCTGTTGGGGTTTTTTTTTTTTTTCGGTAACGAATGGCTCTGTGTCTCGGCAGCTTTCGGTAGCGGCCCGGCATTCGGCGCCTCGGCGACTGGAGGCTCATCGTTCGCTTTTTCCGCTAACAAGCCGTCCGGAGGGAGCTTGAGTGCAGGTGTGTGTCGTAGCACCCTCCTCTCTTTTTTTTTTTTTTTTTTTTCTCTTACACCATCCATCACTAACCGTCTATCACTATCACTCCCTCAGTCTCCTCCTCCTTCTCTTTTACCTGCTGTTTATGGAAAACTGACATGGTTTTATACAACAGTCTGATTTGTTCTGCGGTTTATTTCCTGCGTTCTCGAGCAAAAATTTTTATTTTGAACAAACCGGTCGAGTGGCTTCAATCACCGATATCTGAAAAAAGTCATGAAGCGCAAGGTTTCCTCATCAAGGGCTTTTAGGTGTTAATTCTCATTAAATAATATCAATATTCCAGGTTTTGCATGTGTGTGGAATCTGAGCAGGCTGAACCCTGCAACAATCCTGGAACTAAAAAAATATTTTTTTTATTAAAAATAAAATAAAATCACAGGAAGTGTGCAAGATATTTATTAGTTTGGCGTTCGCTGTACTATTAATTCAATTGCATTAAAATTTCTTTTGGTTTTGTTCTAAATATTTAACTCATTTTATTTATTTTCGTTAATTTTTTGGAACAAGATGAGAATTTTTACCACAAACTGGAAAAACTTTTAACTGCGTCAGAACTCTGCTAGTAAACTTTTAAAATATTGGCTATAAAACACAAATGTATTAGTTTGGAAGTCTCAAAGTTGTTCTTGTGGACCTTCTCCATCTCTGTGCAGTGAAAAGTAGTTCCTGTGGGTTTTTCAATGTTCTGGTTGTAGAAATAGAGATTTAGAGCTTTTATTCATATATAAATGTGTGCATGTGTGTTTATGCTCATTTTGTGTGTGTGTGTGTGTGTGTGTGTGTGTGTGTGTGTGTGTGTGTGTGTGTTCTCTCTCTCAGGGTTTGGAAGTTCCAACACCTCAGGCTTTAACTTCAGTAACCCAGGAATCAACGCGTCGGCCGGACTGACCTTTGGCGTGAACACGGCTCAGAGCGCCGGCTTTGGCACCGGAGTCCTGCAGCTGAAAAAACCTCCAGCGGGCAATAAGAGGGGCAAAAGATAGAACAGCAGGGCAGATATTCACTAAAGGGAAATAAATTTTTTCAGGCCACAGGAAAGGTGGGGGTTAGTGAAAATGTTCTGTATTTGTGATGGATGTCCTCTGTGTGTGTGTGTGTGTGTGTGTGTGTGTGTGTGTGTGTGTGTGTGTGTGTGTGTGTGTGTGTGTGTGTGTGTTTTCGAATGTTTATCATCACAGATATTAAGTATTTGAGAAGGAACATACAAAGAGCACAGACATGTGATTACTCCTGTTTCTGTTTCTTGTCCTGGTCTGTTCTGAGTGTTAAACGTTGTTTTGTGGCCCTGATTTCTCTTGATGTTTTGACTTTTTTTTTTTTCTCTCTCAAATGTACCAAATTGTTTTTCCATAAAAAAAAACTTTATTAATAAAAATTACAATTATTTCTTCAATGTGTTTTGTTTTCTCGGGGCGAAGATTAAAGATCGGTTTATGGCTGAGACACAACAGGTACAGCTGAGGTACAAATAAACTCATTTATGAGCAGGATTTATTATGAAAAAATTCCAAATGAATATTTTTAACTGTCTTTAATGAATAAAAGTAAACCTGGACAAGAAGACAGGAGGTGGAGCTGAAGGTGGCTGGAGAATTAAAGATGCTGAGATTTTCATCAGGGATGATGAACATCCCTCATGTTTATTATAGAGGGGTGCACAGGTAGGGCGTTTTGGCAACCAGGTGAGAGAGGAGCGATTGAGATGGTTTGGTGATGTGTAGAGAAGAAGCATCGGTCGAGGAATTCTGAGGATGGAGGAAAAGAGATTTATGGATGTGCTGATGGAAGACATGCAGGTTGATACAGAGTCGTATGAACACTAACGGGAGCGGCTAAGAGAAGATTTATTGAATAGAAGTTTAATCCGACACTGAAACTCATTTTATTTGGTTTTCATGGCTGTAGCTTTAATCAGCATGTTTATACAGTACACGTGAATCGACTCTATATATCGGATCCGGAAGATTCGACTCAAAGATCCGACTCGCTCTATGCGACTCCCCCCTCCCCCCAACTTCTTCTCACCCTCCCTGTAGTGTGTACGGTGGAAATTAAAGATGGCGCCTTCCCACGTCCTCAGATGCTGTCAGCGGGGTCTGGCTTGGATACCGGTTATATTTATCGCTTTAGTCGTGTGCTGGTCGTATTATGCCTACGTTGTGGAGTTGTGTGTGTGTAAGTACACTTTGTTTTGACTCCAACGTTGCTGTTTTTATCAGAAAATTAGCGTCAAAAGCTAAAGAGATGTGAAGGGAGGAAGAAAGGAAGTGGCCGTTCTCTCCCTCAGCCGCTTCATCCCTCTCACTCCTCCGTGTCAGTCCTTAAACTTTAAACCGAACACAGGTTTCACTGTTTTTATGAATAAAACATGTTTTTTTATATACATTTCTGTTATACCACCTTTTAACTCAAATCTGTGCACTAACTAGCCTGCTAGCAACACCACCCGATTCCTCGCCTAGATACCGGCAAAGAAACAGCAACAAAATTATCACTTTTATTTTGTTGTGGTGGTTATTTATTTATTTAGTTAGTATTATTATAATTTTTTCATTTGATTGTAAACACCTATTTATAATGCCTAATTAAGAAGACATTGAACAGTGAACTAGATAACTAACTAGTTAAACTAGTTCTCCGGACGGAATTGAGGCTCGACTGTCAGTCTGTTAAGACCAAAAGGAGATAAAACATTTAGAATTGATAATCAGTCTTATTTCCTGAATCGTCAGAAGCTTTTGAGTACCTTGACCTGTTTTGTAGCCCACCTGTAGCCCACCTGTAGCCCACCTGTAGCCCACCTGTAGCCCACCTGTAGCCCACCTGTAGCCCACCTGTAGCCCACCCAGCCCACCTGTAGCCCACCTGTAGCCCACCTGTAGCCCACCTGTAGCCCACCTGTAGCCCGGTAGATGATGATTATTGCAGCTGTGTCACTCATTCTTTATTATTTCCGGCTAATAAAACAGCAACCTATTCAGTTGCACACAATGAGGATAAATTAAATATATTATTATTACTCATTATGTCATAGTAAATGGGACATTTTCCCATAGGAGTGGAGTTTATTATAAACAGCAAAGCAGGACTAAACATGGAAAGGAAATGTTTATAAAACATCCCAAAACAATCTATTGCTCAGGTGTCCATGAACCCCTGTGGTGTTTAAAGAGCTGAAAAATGCCCTGAATTAAAGACTGTTGTGTTTGATGCCAAAAAATTGTTTTGTGAAATAAATGTTTGTTTTCTCTTTTCTGCAGTCACTGTGCCGAGTCTGGGAGAAAAAGGTGAGCAGTCTCACATTTGTGTTAAATGGGATGAGTCGGAATTGTGTGTGTGTGTGTGTGTGTGTGTGTGTGTGTGTGTGTGTGTGTGTGTCGGCTTGTGTTTGTGCTGATGCGAGTTTCCAGCTCGTCTGTGATGGATCGTCCAGTCCATTTCTGATGTGTCTGCAACTCTTTTTTTTTTTTGGCTCTTTCTTTCTCACAGTCATCTACTTGGTGGTTTTTCACCTCTTCTTCATCCTGTTTGTTTGGTCTTATTGGAAGACCATCTTCACCAAACCAGCAAATCCATCCAAAGAGGTGAGCTCAATGAAAAGATGGCCGTGGTGCCGGCATCGAGGTCCAGAAACATGGAATAAAGCTTTACAACCTGAGAGAAATTCTGACCAATCCCATTATTTTCTGATTAACTTCTAGCCAATCCTGTTCACCATCTATAGCATTCTGACCAATCACATTGTTTTCTGATTAATCCTGAAGAACTGTTGATTGTTTCTGGTCAAATCCTTGCAGATCTCATTCATTTCCTAAGAGATTTGGACTAATCCTGTTTATCTCCCTCGTGTTTGATTAATTTTGTGGTATAAAGTGTGTGTGTGTGTGTGTGTGTGTGTGTGTGTGTGTGTGTGTGTGTGTGTGTGTGTGTGTGTTGTAGTTCTGTTTACCCAAAGCTGAGAAGGAGCTTTATGAGAAAGAAGAACGCCCAGAGACTCAGCAGGAGATCCTGAAACGAGTTGCGAGCAGCCTGCCGCTGTACACACGCACTGGTGCTGGAGGTAAGCCAATCACTCCATCCGTCCATCTCTCTATCTATCTCTCCGTCCATTTCTCCATACAAATCTACATACCTCTCTCCGTCCATCCATCTCTCCTATCTACCGCTCTCCCCTCGTCTCCATCCATCTACCTCTCCCCATCCATCCATCTCTCCTATCTACCACTCTCCCCTCCTCTCCATCCATCTACCTCTCTCCATTTCTCTTTCAAGTTTATTTATTTATTTAGCACTTTTCAATCTACTCCTCCCCATCTCTCCATCCATCCATCCATCCATCCATCTCTCTAACCATTTCTCCATCCATCCCTCTCTTCACAATCTGATAATATTGATATTAATAATAATAATAATGATGATTTGATTACCCTCTGTGTCCAGCTATTCGTTACTGTGACCGCTGCCAGGTGATCAAACCCGACCGGTGCCACCACTGTTCCGCCTGTGACATGTAAGCTAACACCCTGACTCTCAAGTGTCAAAACATCTCACACACACACACACACACACACACACACACACACACACAGTAGACAGTGTAATATTTGTAATAGTCTGTACCACCTTTATAGGAAAGCAATCAACATCTGGTGGATTAGGGGGTGATTATTAATAATCAGTATTGGGGGTGATGATATTCAGGTTCACGATTTGATTCCATTTATTATACCTGCTTCAGTATTTGATTTGATTCGTGATACAGGTTTCACAATTCAGTTCCAATTTAAACGAACTTTAAAGGAATAAGAATAATAGCAGCCTTCGAGAGGAAGTTTTATGCAGAAATGGAGCTCCAGAGTCGGTTTAAATGCTTGTATGTGCTGCGTTTAACCTGCTTGTTTTCGGCTCTAAGAACATTACAAACTAAACATTTGTTTAATGGCACAAGATGCTATAAATATATAAAAGTCATTTTGGTGTGTAACAGGTGTGTGTTGAAGATGGATCATCACTGCCCGTGGTGAGTGAACTCTATTCCTAAAGCATGTCTCACACACACACACATGGTGTAAGTTTTTAACACTGCAATGTTTCCTATTTTTTCCAATAACAGGGTAAACAACTGTGTAGGTTTCTCTAATTACAAGTTCTTCATCCTGTTCCTGGCCTACTCGCTGCTCTACTGCATGTTCATCGCTGCCACAGTGCTGCAGTACTTCATCAAGTTCTGGACAGTGAGTTATCACTCTGTTACTTATCACATGCTCTCTTCTGTTGGATTTGATTTTAAAAAGAAAAAGCGTTTATTACCTGTTACAGTGCACCTGTGGAGGTGTGACAAAACTATCATGTAGTGACGGACCTGTAAATAAATACAAAAATGTTACATTTAAAATAAACAATAGTAACAATATTTAAAGTCGAATTACTTTAATGTTTCTTTAAAATAATATATTGTATATTTTTTAATCTTTTATATGTAATTAATTTATTTTATATATATATATATATATATATATATAATTAATTCTAAATCGTCTGTTCACTTATTCCTTGGTAAATATTTTTTTAATAGTAAACATTTTCTTTTATAAACAAATGCAAAGGTTGTAAATAAAAAATGAAATAAAAAGTACATAGAAGTAAAAAGGGACACGTTATCCGTTTGCATATTAAACCTTTATATCGCCGTATTACACCTCTTTACCGTGTGCTTTACTCTTCCTCCATCCCTCCCTCTATCCCTCCATCCTTCTAACTCTTGCCCCCTTATGTCTATCTCTCTTTTCCTCCCTCCGCACCCCCTCCCCTATATTTTTCCCTCACTTCAGACTCCTCTTTCCCTCACTCTCCACTCCACTCTTTCTCTCTCTCTCTCTCTCTCTCTCTCTCTCTCTCTCTCTCTCTCTCTCTCTCTCTCTCTCACTCCTCCCTCTTCCCCTTCTCCCTCTCTTCTCGTGTCTAACAGTCTGTCTCTGTTTGCACTAAGCTTTGCCGGAGGAAATCAGCAGAGAATTGTCCGAAGGTAATCAGCGGTGTTAGTGTTATGTTGGTTGTTGTGTTCACACCGGCATGGAAATGATAAATAAATAAATAAATACCATTTCATTCATCATTTTCTGTAAAAGTATCTGAGTGTTTATCCGTTAGGCTCGCATGATTAATCACGTGTTTGTGTAAACCTGAGGCTTTTTCCCTGCATCAGATTCCTCCTGCTGTATGTTTATCACATGTCCCTTTATTGTCCATGAAGTTCATTACATGGAGTTAAACGCATTAACTCTCTCTCTCTCTCTCTCTCTCTCTCTCTCTCTCTCTCTCTCTCTCTCTCTCTCTCTCTCTCTCTCTCTCTCTCTCTCTCAGAGCGAGCTGCCCGACTCTCATGCCAAATTCCACGTCTTGTTTCTTTTTTTTGTGGCGGCAATGTTCTGCATCAGCATCCTCTCTCTCTTCACTTACCACCTGTGGCTCGTAGCAAAGAACAGATCCACGATAGGTAACACACTCACACACCACCTCCACCTTCATCTCTGTTTACCTCCACCTTCATCTCTGTTTACTTCTACTTTCATCCCTGCTTCACCTCCACCTTAATATCTATCTCCACTTTAACTTCCACTTCCACCCTATTTCCACCTTCAATGCTCTGTGCATCCTCCTGACTCCATGGTTGCATTCAATTGAGTTTAATACAGAAACCTCTACATGTGACCCTCATCTCCTACCTTCTCTCGTTCCTTCAGAGGCTTTCCGAGCACCTGTCTTCAGGAACGGCCCAGATAAAAATGGGTTCTCTCTAGGTTTCAGCAAGAACATCGCTCAGGTGTTCGGAGACCAGAAGAAGTTCTGGCTGCTGCCAGTATTCACCAGGTAAACACACACACACACACACACACACACACACACACACACACACACACTCACACACTCAGTCTCAAGAAATGTACAGCTTCTTTTTCAGGACTTTAAGTTTGTTCTTTATTCTGTGCAGTCAGGGAGACGGTCTCACGTTTCCAACTCGGCTGGTGGCCACAGATCCGGAGCAACCAACAGAAACCATACATCCAGATCACCTGAGCCAAAGGTGAGGTGCAGTTCTCATTTTTACCACAGTGGCACTGTTTCACCACATACAGGGGTGCGAGAGATCAAAGCCAAATAAATAGAATTCCGAGTGTTTCAAGTGTTAAAATTTCACCAAGTTGTTGTTATTATTATTATTATTATTATTATTATTATTATTATTATTATTATTATTATTATTATAATAATCACACTAAAACTTTTAAAGTTTTAGGGTTTAATTATGATTTTCTTTCCCTTCCTGAAGTGTTGAGGGAGAACAGTGTGGTCCTCTCAGTGAGTCTCAGAAACATCTGCTCAATAACGACCTCCTGGACGATCACAAAGCAGCTGTTAAGTCCGGTGAGTTGCTCCAGAAAAAAAAAAAAAACAGAAAATCATTCACAGCGTGGGCGTGAAATTTTTTTAACAAATACATTTATGAACTCGTTCATGAATTCTCGTTTTCTCTCCACAGATGAAAATGACACCATCACGGTTTCCATGGAGTGCGAGTCCTAGCCAGGTTAGCATCGTTTCTCTTTGTTTGTTAGGGAGGAGGTGGAGCCAGTGGAGAAGGGGGTGGAGTTTGTGAGACATAATTGACATGAGGTTGTCTTCTCTTTTAGGGTTCGTCAATAAAAAACCTCCGGAGGAGAAACACAGCCATCAAACGTGATGCCTTAAACAACTCCATCACCTCTGCAGCAGCTCCCCGTCCTCGTGCGTGCTTGCGTGTGTTCGCTCGACGTCTAACGTTCAGAGAAATTCGCATCCTGATCTTTAATCTTTTTCTTTCCTTCTTCTTCTCCTTTCTCAAAGCAGTTGCAGGTTTTATCTCGGATTAATGGTGCGATTAATATCAAACCATTTGTTGTTTACCAGAAATAACAAGCACTACTATCACTGGGGGCATCTGGGTTCCCCACCGGTGTCTGATCTGATGTTTACAAAGCCAGGACTGATCCTTCCTGATCCTTTCATCTTCTCCTTTTTTTCGGATCGTGAACATAGAAACGTGTTTCGATCCAGCTGTTGACTATTTCATTATTATTATTATTATTATTACTACCGCGATTAGCGGTTTGTTGCGTGAGGTCACATGATCGCACGAAGGATCACGCGTTTGGAATTCTGGATGAAATTAGGTTATAAATCTAATACATTTAACACATTAAACTTTTCATAACAATATTAAAGCAGACGCACTTTCGGGCGGAGAAGGTGGGAACGTTCGACCATTTTCAGGATCACGTGTATTTTAGTATTTTTTTAATTTTTATTCTTTAACAGTGTTGATTACATTTCTGTGGTATTGATTATTCAAATCTTTTATTATATCGTTTTTGTTATTATTGTAATGGAATCTCTAGTGTGATTTATGGAATTATTTAATCATGGAATCTCCCAACATCTGAGTTCAGGGTCACGGAGACGCTCGCAGTTTTAACTCATCACCTGAGCACCGAGTTTATTTTTAGAAATATCACATTTAAAGCATCGAGTCATTTGAGAGTTGACTCTTATTGATTTTACTCGCTCTTGGAAAGAATTCCCAACATTTCCTGAAAGGATGGGAGGGTTTTTTTCCACCCGGAATTCCAAAGAATCAGATTAGGTTTGAAGCCTGTTTACAGAACGCCAGTGAAGAGGGCTGATATACATTATACATAAAGACGTCTGAGAGAATTGTGTGACTCCTACTTTGTGTGTACAGTTTGAGGAAGAAGCACATGTGGGTGGAAAAGTCAGGTGTCCCAGTACTTTTGGTGATGTTGTGTATTTTGGTTGCTCTTTCTGTGGTCGAGTATCAGATCATGATCTGTTAGGACTTGTAGTCTTTCCTGAAAGTATTGGAACAGTGAAGCTTATTCTTTTTGTTTATTGTGTTTTATCCGGTTGTTAGTTTAGCTGTGGTTTCTTCCTTTTTTTCCTCCAGGACATTCCTTATTGTTCTTGTGTTGGCTTTGCCCAAAGTTCATCCCTCGTTCTTCAGCTTTATAATGCCCTCTCCCCAGACAGCTCTCTGGTCTATACTTTGGTTAAACCTTTTTGATCACCAAATGCACAGGTCTTTACTGGTGAAACCCAAAACTCCATCCAAGAACCAACATTCTGAGAAACACAACACACCTGGCGAAGAAACATGTCGGACATGTGTTCCAAAACAGATCTGTGATTTTTATCAATCTGGTTTATGGTATATTGATCGGAACACAGAAAATAACTGGTCTTGCTGTTTCAATACTTTTGATTTGGGGTGTACGTGGTGTATAGGGGCTACAAGACATTAATTATAGCCTGCGTATATAGCGAATAGAACACCTCCCCCTTCTGGTGACTCATGGATATTAATTATATACATGAATATTCATGCACATTTGCATATTAAGTACGAAATCGACAGCCCTGGTTATAAGATATTTGGTAATAAAAAGCACAGTAATGCGATTCCCACGTCACTCTCAGATTCGTTTATGCTAAGTATTAACACGTGTTTTTTTTTTTTTTTTTAAGACATTTATTTTTTTATTCTTTTATTGTCGTAGTTTTTGTTTAATTCGTATGGAATCTGTTTGCTCGTTCGTTTGCACTGTGAACGTTCTACACGCCACATAATATGCATCTTCTCCAGTATCGGTCTCCAGTCTGCAGTAATAACACGCTGGAGAATAAAATTACTGCTAAAAATCCGTGAAAAACAAACGTTTGGTTACGTTCATCAAGATAAAGTTTTTGTGAGATGAGTCCATGCTTTTATGCCTCGTCATAAGCTGGTGTCTTATGAACCGGTTTGTTTTTATAAAAAATGTGTTTAGGATTTTACGTTTTTTAATTTTTTTATTTATATTTAGTTCCTTTGACCGGGTTTAGTCGTACGGCCGAGTGCAAAAGTTTGCGCGCCTCTGTTCTTTGTGTGTGGTGTTTTTATTTTCGATTCCTGGTATTCAGGGTCCTCCCACAAAAATTAATCAAAAAATATGGTATTGTGGTAGCGAGAGCATGTGGGAGATGTTTTCCTGCTTCTGTGATTCACTTGTCTGGTCATATGTTTGAACTTTGCCTGATACCTAAAGCATTGTGTTTTATGGCTTTTGAGAGACACATGCATGTTCCTTTTGTTTCTATGCATCTTTCAGCTTCTGAAGATTTCCTTTGCTGCCAAATATATAGATATATACATTATCGGATGTAAATCCTCCCTTAGCATGAACACCTTTACACACACTAATTTCTCAGAAATGTCTTTCTTGTGGTGAAGTTCATCCCAGAGCAGTTCAGAAGGATGTTGGTGGGCAGGTGGTACCATGATAGATTTCACTCCAGACGTCTGTCAGAACTCGGATGTACGCTTCGTCTTGTTGTACGGTGAAGTCGGTTCCAATGAGCCGCAGTCCAGACGGAACTGCATGGTGTTGAAGTGTGGAATAGGAGCCATGATGGTTCACTTTTACCTTCTGGAACCTTCCCTGCCCCAAACAACCCCAAACCATACCTCCATGTGAGGGTGAGGGAGTCTGATCATATCTTCGGTCTTGTTCTTCTTCTTTTACAAGTTCTTCTGGTAGACACAAAAATGTAACTTCACCAAACTTCCATCATTTCGCTCATTCACTGTTTTTGACTTGTATCTAAACGAAAGGAACATTTCATGTGTCTCAAAACTACAGACTGTGTGTTTACACATAAGAACAGGCCCAAACAGGACTTCAGCAGTTATTTAAACTCGGGTGGATTATTATTATTATTATTAGTATTATTATTATTATTATTATTATTGTAAGGCACTGATTCGCTATTTGACAAACACACAGAATTCGATTTCGACTTTATCATTCTAGTAAATATTCTTTCTGTCCGTTAATGTAAAGCGAGGGGAGGGGGCGCGCTAACTTGTGCACTCGACTGTACAGGTCACTTTTTTTGTTCAGACTTCGGTCATTCAAAACTGCTGAGTTTTCACCAAATAAAGGGCTGAACATCGGAGCTCTGAAGGTTCCTCTGAGAGCTCATACTCAAGCCTAGAAACACCAAGGACACCAAATCCTTTTCTTTCTTTTTTTTTTTTGTCATATTTTTTTTTTTTTTTTTTTTTTTAATAGTAATTTTTTGCTGTATTTGTTTAGTATCAGTATCAGTGCTGTCAGTATCAGTACATTGTTGTTGAATTGTTCTTTAATATACAAAGTGCAGCTGTGTTCTGGAAGTGTGTGTGTGTGTGTGTGTGAGAGAGATCAGTACGGTATGTCGAGTTGTCTCTGAAGAAATGCAGAATGTGATGAATAACAGAATCCTGCGTTCACGCTGACGAACGGCAGAAGCATTTTGGGGTTTTTTGGGGTTTTTTCTGCTAGAAGGAGCCATGTTTTCTTCTCGATTCTATGCACATAGTGTCCGACACCAAGCGATAAAATCTGGACCGATTCCTCGGACCGGTCCTGTGGCGCTCCTGCGTTTGTGGTTCTGAAGTTTTGTCGGTTCTCCACACGATACTTTAGTTTCCATCTCGCAATTACCTTCATTAAATACACAAAAAAAAAGTAGGGAAAAGTCTTATAACCCCGATTCTTCTTTATCGTATCACATAAAACGTGTTCGGTGACTGTCGGTGCTTCGGTTCGCTCGTTTGTCTTCACCGAGAACGAATCCAGACGCAACACGGAGCCGTGACGAGCGACGCACGCGACTCTTCACACAGTGTTCTGAACTTACAGTGACGAATACACACGTAAACACACCTAGAAACGCACAACACAAACACTTAGCAGCAGCGATTTACAGAGAGATTTCAGTCCGAGCTCGGAATGTTCTACACTACAGTCTGATGTGGTATTTTCTATCACAATATATAGAAATAAATTATATAAAAATTATTAATTACAAAATGAAGTGTAATGTTTTAATGATGGATTTTTAGCACCAGGACTCGTCTGAAACCACTTCAGTCGTCTTTTCCTTTTTTTGATTTGATTTTGTATTTATTTTTTGTTTGCAGATTTCGTTTATTTTGTTTTCTCCTCCTCCTTCACTCACAGCTGTGTGTGTGTGTGTGTGTGTGTGTGTGTGTGTGTGTGTGTGTGTGTGTGTGTGTGTGATTTAACCTCCGATCTTCCGTTTCATTTCTTTTCACATCTTTCAGAAGCCATTCTGTATCTCATTTCTCTATTTTTCAGCCTTTTTTTTTTTTTTTTTTTTTTTTTTTTTTAAGAATTAAAGGAAAAACCATCCGACTTGTAGAGCAGTTTCTGTTTCACCTTTTTTTGTTCGTTTCTGTTTTAGAAAAACATGGAAATGACTGTAAAATGTTGATCTCGCGTCTATTTTTCACTCTAATTCATTGGAATCTTGATATTTTGTGAATGATGATGTAATTGCTTATTCTGTGAACACGACTAAAAATAAACATGCTTTTATATTAAAAAAGTGACTGTTTCTTTCTTTTAAGTTTGTGGACACCCAGACATAAGATTATGCTGTTATAATAAACTCTGGGGAGATGTTCCTCTAGATTTTGTGGAGATTCATTCAGCTACAAGGTTGTGAGTAAATTCAGGTAGTGATGAAGGTGAGAAGGTCTGGGGTGCAGTCAGCATTCACATTCATCCCGAAAGTGTTCACTAGGGCTGGAGCTCTACAGCAGGAGATCCTCTGCCCAATCCAACTTCTTTACAGCAGATCTTTATTGAGCTGACTTCAGGAGTATGGTCATGCTGGAACAGGTTCGGATCTCCTAGTTTAAGTGAGGGGAAAATGTCCTGCTCCTACAGGGAAATACATGCTAGACAATTGTGTGCATTCCAACAGTGTAGACCGAGTCCCTGAACTCTGCTCAGTTCGTTTCCACGCAGGTCTTTGAACTCCTCGTTACACATCAGAAGTGAAGAATGTCAAATAAACTCTTAGTTCCACCTTCATCTGGATTTTAACTCTTTGTTGGAGATGAATGTGTGGAGAAGTACCGAAACTTCAATTCATCAATCATCGTTTACTGATCCGTGTGTGTGTGTGTGTGTGTGTGTGAACAGCTTGAGCATCTTTTCAAATTATTTCAATTAGTACAAATATTTAAATGATAAAAAAATATATAAATATATTAAGTGTGTGTATATTTTAATTCTAAAAAATGAATGGACGGACATTTCAATTCTATACATTTCTACACTAACCTGCACTGTGTGTGTGTGTGTGTGTGTGTGTGTGTGTGTGTGTGTGTGTGTGTGTGTGTGTGAAATCTTAAAAACAAATTGTATCAATTATCTTTTTGTTAAAAGTCGTTTAATTGTAGTTCATTATTTCACTATTTAAACTCTGTTGTATGTATTTTGTTTTTGTTTATTATGAATTATTAATAGTATATAATTTATATTTATATATAATAATAACCCACAAATATATTTCTCTGGTTTGGTTTATTAGCTGAACGTAACTGCAGTGTGATGGAAGGAGCTGTAACGCTGATGCAGTGGAGCAGAAAGATGAATGTGTTTGATATGAATGAAGAGAACACCGAGTCAGTAATGAAGAACATCAGTAGATCAGCTGAAACATGAAGCTCTAGAGAACTTTTACACACGATGTACTGTAGAATCGTGTCCTGACTCGTGGTCTTAAGGACGCCGTGTTCAGCGTTCTGTTCGAACAGATGATCTGATAAGCAGAAAAGACTTCTTGCATGACGTCTGTATTTGGGCTGCGTTCACACTGATGTACAGGTTTTTTTCTGATGTGTTGAAGAAGCTGGTGGTTGTGTGTCACTGGTGTCACAGCGGCCGATCCTGTTCTTATTGTTAGTACAGTTACAGTGATGTTAAATAGTAGAAGAATAGAAGCTTCTTTTGCAATTCAACACTTTTCAATTAACTGTAATTAATGAGAATCCAGAAAGCATGAGCAGTAAAGTCTCACACTCAGAGACACCAAGCTTGAGATGGTTGATTTCCACGTTAAAGTGGAAACCGAAGCTTCTGGAACCCAATAGGTTTTAAAGTGTACAGATAATCAGAGGTGAGAGCAGCATGCAATAAACTACTAAAGCGCTGCTGCATCAGTAAAACAGGTAATTGTGGTGATTGGGGGAAATTCAGGAAAGTGTTTGGCTGCTCCCATTAGGGGTCTCCACAGCAGATCATCCATCTCCATTACCCACCCTGTCCTCTACATCTTCCTCCTTCAACGTCTTCTCTCACCACATCCATAAACCTCCTCCTTGTTCTTCATCTTTTCCTCCTTCCTGGTGGCTCCATCCTGGAAAGTGCAAACTTCTTCTTCTTTCAGCTGCTCCCATTAGGGGGCGCCACAACGGATCATTCGTCTCCATACCCCCCTGTCCTCTACATCTGCCTCCTTCAAACCAACTACCTGCATGTCTTCTCTCACCACATCCATAAACCTCCTCCTTGGTCTTCATCTTTTCCTCCTTCCTGGTGGCTCCATCCTGGAAAGTGCAAACTTCTTCTTCTTTCAGCTGCTCCCATTAGGGGGCGCCACAACGGATCATTCGTCTCCATACCCCCCTGTCCTCTACATCTGCCTCCTTCAAACCAACTACCTGCATGTCTTCTCTCACCACATCCATAAACCTCCTCCTTGGTCTTCATCTTTTTCTCCTTCCTGGTGGCTCCATCCTGGAAAGTGCAAACCAAATTATATAAATAGTCATTCTGCTGGGAAGCAGTTGGTGATATGAAGATAAATCGTGAATTGTTTTCTCACAACAGACACAAATTAGCGCCATATTGTACTTTATGCGAGTCGCATCATGAAATAAAGCTTGCGTTTATAAATGCAGGGGAAAATTAACTAAAATGACAATCAAGAAGCTACATTTTTTATTTCTTTGCAGGTTTTGAGTTCTGTCCCAGCAGAAAGACTCGTTTGGGAAAGTTCAACTCATCAAGGATGCGAACACAAAACGATGCGGCTCTTATAATCGGCTCCTTTGGTTCAATGTTAAGAACCGACTCCCATATAAGAGCCCCTTTTTTGGTAAAAAAAAAAAAGAAAAGAAAAGAAAGAAAGAAAGAAAGAAAGAAAGAAAGAAAGAAAGAAAGAAAGAAAGAAAGAAAGAAAGAAAGAAATATGCATTTCTATTACCCTTGCAATGCAATTCAATTAAATAGTTTGTTTTTTGTTTTTTTAAGAAAAAGGGCAACATCAGAACTCTTGCATGTCCTCTGATTGACTCTTTGCTGTGTAAATGATTCAACCAGATATTATGATTCTTTAAACACAATCTAACTCCAAATAATGTTGTTATTGTTCAATTGTTTGTTTCAAAAGTAGATTAGGCTCAGATGAGACATTTTCTGTGATGATAGTGATCATATTCACAAACCTACAGAATAAAAGGGCAATGAGTCATTTCGTGGTTGAAAGAGTCGACTCATGTGGCTGACTGAAAAGAAATGCTTTTTTTTTAACAAATACAATAAAATAAAATAAAACAATAACTACCAAAAAGTGTAAAACCTTTTACTTGACTCAATTATGCATTATGATTTAAGATATTTTTGTGACAGATCCAAATCTTCATCATGAATCCTCATCAGCTGTCTGAGGAACACCACTTTGATCTTCTTCCAAGTAAAAAAAAAAAGAAATTATATGCAATCAATCTTTATTCTTGAGGCATCATCTAAAATGCATGTATTCTGTCTATGTTTTGCATCAGTCCCATTAAACTATATAGAAGGTTTAATAAATATCTATACATTTGGTGTCCAACAGATGAGGATGAGTTATTTTTTGAGTCTGGTTCCTCATGAGGTTTCTTCCTCATACCATCTCAGAGTTTTTCCTTTCATCATAATTAATAGACTTTTAAGGAACAAACTTATAGGCATTAAACTTATATATTCCAACTTTATAACCTCTTTATTTTTGTAAATCTGCTTTGAGAAAATGTCTATTGTTAAAAGTTCCACAAATTAAGATGATTTATTTTTTATTGTCGTTTCATTCCTGCCTTTTTTTTTTGTCTCTGATTGTTTTATTCATGCATAAGGAATGAAAAAATCTCCCAAAGCGCCCAGATTCCATCACATGACCACTGGAGCGCTTTAATTCCCGTCTCTGTGTCTCTATGGAGTCGATCCATGTGATGCAGGATTCCACGAGTGAAACGGGGCCTCCAGCGTTCCTGAGACCTGACTTCCACACCACCACCAGATCCACCACCCCCAGCTCCACCAGCTCCATCACCCCCACCCCCACCAGCACCCCCTGCAGGAGGCAACTAGGAGGGTTTTTTTTGTTTAGTTCTAATGGATTCTTCATGTAAAACATTCCTCTAAGGTCCTCTAAGTGTGTTGGAGCGCGCGCAGGGGCGGGACTGTGCAGGAGGGAGAGTTGGGATATAACCCAATGGGGTTTTGTTCATCTTCAGTGGATTTTGGACCGAATTCGAGTTTCTTCTTTCTGCTCCGTGCGGCTTTCATCTGCTTCTCGTCCTGATCTGCGTGTAGAAGCGGAGTGAGAGTGAAACGCTACTGAAGAGCAGGATGGACGGAACCAACCGAACCAAACCGGAATGCATGGAAGAGCCGCCTCTGGCCATCGATGTCATTTTACGTAAGTGTTTATTTGTGTTCCACAAAAAAGTTAATTATCATGAAAATGTATGTGTGTGTGTGTGTGTGTGTGTGTGTGTGTGTGCGCAGTAAAAACATTTCCTTGACGTAAAATTTTTCACTTGTATTTTATTTGTAGTTTTATTTTTGTTCAGAAATCTTTTTTGCGGTAATTCGCCTTAAAGCAGAAAAGATCCAATCAATCAATCATTAAAAAAAAACAAAAAACAAAAAAACAATAAAAAAAATCTAAAAAAAAACAAAAAAATGACAATAACAAGAAATGTTATCTATCTATTTATTTACTTATTTATTTCTGTCATTTCCTTTGAGGATCATTAAATCAATATATAATAAATCTGTCTGTCTGTCCGTCTGTCTGTCCGTCTGTCTGTCTGTCTGTCTGTCTGTCTGTCTGTCTGTCCGTCTGTCTGTGTGTCTGTCTGTCTGTCTGTCTGTCTGTCTGTCTGTCCATTAGAAATGATCATTGTGCTCATATCTCTCATAAGAACATGGAACAATTTAATATTTAATCATTTTTATCTCTCAGTATTATTCAATTCTAAACCAAAATCTTTTTTTATTCTGATCTTGTTGCAGTTCCTCAAATCCTATTAAATACGCTATACGAACAAAAGTATGTGCACCCCTTGACCATCACACCATATGTGGCTTCCTTTAAACTGTTACCACTGTTAAGTTGGAAGCTCACAGCTGTATCAAACAACTGTGTGTGTGTGTGTGTGTGTGTGTGTGTGTGTGTGTGAGTGTGTATGAGTGTGTGTGTGTGTGTGTGTGTGTGTGTGTGTGTGTGTGTGTGTGTGTGTGTGAGAGAGAGAGAGAGAGAGAGAGGCCTTGTATGTCCAGAGCCTGTTCTGAGTTTAGATGAGTCCAAATTGGACATTTTTGTCTCTACCAGCAGAACTTCACCGTACAACATGACGATGAGCTGAAGCGTACGTCTGAGTTCTGTCAGCATTCTTTAGAAAGAAAACACTCGTCTGTTATGATATCTATCATGGAACGACCTGCCCAGTCACCGCACCTAAATCCTGTTCAACTGCTCTGAGATGAACCGGATCGTAAAGAACTAGTGGACTCCTGAAGAACATCTTTGGAGAGTTTAACAAGAAGCACAGCAAAGTATTTCAGTTGAATGTTTGGAGAAACGAGGTGTCGGGATGGAGAGAGTGTGAAGGTGTTCTTCAGGCTTAGGGAGGATTTTCCAATGAAAATTAAGATGAAAATAAAAATCTGGACATTTAGGTGTTTGTTCGGTCGAAGTAAATCTTCACGCTGTTTCAGTTTGGGAACATACACGTGTCTCTCAAACACCATAAAACACTCAGTGTGTTTACATCAAACACGACGCAACATGTCTCTCTGAGAAACGGACAGATTCGACTCGCCTCATCACACTCCACTTTAAAAACGTTTCACATTTCTCGATACCCATCAGCATGAAGAGCACTGCATCCAGATATCTGTTTATCTTTGAGGTGCTTTTCTGCTGAATGTGTTTTTTAAGACTATTGAGGATTGTGGAGTTCTGAATTATTGTTCCAGGGCTTGTTGTTACCTGCACAGAGACTTCTGTAGGACGTCCAGAACCTTTAATTAGTAGACAAAGGCAAATGATGAACCTCCTCCTTTCACTTGAACTAGGAGACCCAAAACCTGTTTCAGCATGAGAATGCACCTGTGCACAAAGTGAGATTCATGAAGATCTGCTTACCATGCGTTAGACATGTGTGGAAGATCTCCTGCTATAAACCCTATTGAACACCTTTAGGATGAATGTGAATGCTGACTGCACCTCAGACCTCCTCAACTTCTCACCTACATCAGTATCTGACTTTACTCACACACTCGTAGCTCAAGAAATCTTCTCAAAATCGAGTGGAACATCTCCCCAGAAGAGTGGAGCTCATTATAACAGCAAATGAAGACTAAATAACGTGGAATGCGATTTTTAAACAGAAGCACATTTTCATCTTATGCTCAGGTGTCTACAAACGTTCTCTGTTCTCTCACTGGTTTGACTTTTGTGTTTTTTTTACTCGAACAGAACTCGACATTTTCGGGATCATCCTTTACTCCACCCTCACCTTCATGGCCTTTGTGTCCGTGCTGCTCTACATCGAGGAGTGTGTTTACATCTACAGGAAGGTTTCTTCCAACAAGAAGAGCGCCATCATCTGGGTGAACGGAGCTGCTCCGGTAACTCAGGAGGCTTTAACTCTAGTGCATGATAAGAGATTTTTTTACTACATCAGACTAAAGTTAAATTTGTTTGTGTGTGTGTGTGTGTGTGTGTGTGCACGCGCAGGTTATCGGGGCGATGTCCTGTTTGGGAATGTGGATCCCTAGAGCCACGATGTTCACAGATATGACCTCAGCCACGTGAGTGTGAGCAAATGTTCACCCATTTAAAAAAATAAAAAATAAAAAATAAAAATCATAAAATAAAAAAACCCCAAAAAGTTGTCTATTTTAATTGAATCTTTAATGTCACATTTTATAAATTACATAATTTTTACTGGATGAAATATATTTTTTTTTTAATTCAACAGTCAATACATTTTTTTAAAGCAAAATGTTTAATTATTATTATATTTTTTTTCCATAATTATTTGAGTCTTTTCTTTAAATGATTTCTTGGAGCTTTTATTTTTAGAATAGATATTACAACTATATATTTTTATATGGCCCAGGCATTTCCAGAATTATTGGCACCCTAATAAGATCAAATACTAACAAAAATCATTCATATTATTTATAGAAGTTAATTAAACAGATTTATCTTAATATAAATGTCTCACAAAAATGCATTAAAAGAACATTTAAGATCAATTCAAGTGAATCAATAGACTGGATAAATACATTTAATCCATTTTTTTCCCCCAAGTTTTTATGCTTTCAGTATTTTTAATAATCATTTTAATGAATGATTCATTTAATTTACATTTAAGTTTTTATAAAAAAGTCTAGAAACATTTACACAAATATAAAATCTTTTTGTCATCTTTTTGAAATGATATTGTTCTTAAATTTAGCTCAAAATAAAACCTAATACATCATGCGTTATTTATTTTGTATTTTTAAATCATTTTTTTATATATAAAGGGTGCCAATAATTCTAAAGTTTCTTTTATGGACTGATTAATTAATTAATTGTTTATTATTTGTCTGTTTATTATTTGTGTGCTGTAAATTGTTATATATTGTGTGTGTGTGTGTGTGTGTGTGTGTGTGTGTGTGTGTGTGTTACAGTTATTTTGCCATCGTGGTGTTTAAGTTTCTGATTCTGATGATTGAGGAATGTGGAGGTGACGAGGTTTTTATCAAAAGTTCTGCTGACAAGACGCTCCGGATCAGTACCGGCCCCTGCTGCTGCTGCTGCCCCTGTCTGCCCAGAGTCCCCATCACACGGTAACACACACACACACACACAAACCACAGTAATTGCCACTACTGGTTTGTGGCACCAGTTTGGAGAAGAATCACGTATGGAGGTGATGGTCAGATTATTATGACTGTAAAAGGAGGAATACAATTAATTCAACAAAGGAAATCCATGTCTCATGATCAGGGGTGCACAAACTTTTGGATATATACTGTGTAATGAGACAGTTGTTCTGTTTCTGTTTGAACATCCCACCGGTCATTAAACTCTCTCTGGAACGCAGCGTCTCCGTCAGGTCACCTGCACAACCGCAGGGTCGTTACACCTTCACAGAAAAAGGTTTAGAGGAAACCGTAAGCTCACGATAAAAAACGCAGGAATCTCAATGATCAGAGCCGATTTTACTGCAAAGAGCGTTTTCTTATAGCTCTTAATAATATTTTTCAGGAAACAGAAAACAGTCCTTTTGTTAAAACAATAATAATAATAATTCTAAGAATCATAAACATCTTTATTATTATTATTATTATAAGAGGTGATCAAAAACGGTGCATTGGGTAACTGAGAAAAGAACAAACTGAATCGAGACGTGTGAGAACTGAAAAAAGGGAACTGATAAATGTGAATTTTATTAAAAATGTAACACATTTTTTCTAATGTTTTGTGTAAATTTTATTTTAGCTATGTATTTATTTTTTTGTAAAGTTCCACCAAAATATAAAAAAATCTAATTTAACTAAATAAAATATATTTAAAATTTAGCTAATTAATAATAATAATAATACAAAATTATAATGATACAAATCTGCTAATAAAGCTTATTATATCTTATTATAATAATAAATTATAATTATCTAAACAATAAATTGGTGAAATCTATTTCTGAAATAAATTGAAATACATGGAATGTTAATTTAGGAATATTGTTTGTTAATCCATGGGAAAAACGGGAAGGTTTCAGTTTGACCAGGAGATGGCGCTGTATTTAGTGACAATGAATAAAAGACACTGTTGTTTGAAGTAGAAGCCTCATAATAATAATAATAATAATAATAATAATAATAATAATAATAATAACAATAATAATAATTATTATTATTGTTATTATTATTATTATTATTATTTTATTTATTTATTTATTTATTTATTTATTTATTTATTTATTTATTTATTTATTTATTTATTTTTATTATTATTATTATTAGTGTGATGAGACCAAATCTGTGATTACTGTCAGAGCTGCTGTTATATAGGAAACTGCTCTTTGGCAGTTGAGCAGAATAACATTCATTGTGTGTGTGTGTGTGTGTGTGTGTGTGTGTGTGTGTGTGTGTGTGTGTGTGTGTGTGTGTGTAAGTAGCCGCTCTCTGTTCATGCTGAAGCTGGGCTCCTTCCAGTTTGCTCTGCTGAAGGTGGTTTTCACAATTCTGTCCATCATCTTGTGGACTAACGGCAACTTCAAAGTCACTGATGTGAGTAAATGTAAACTCTGTGTGTCTGTGTGTGTGTGTGTGTGTGTGTGTGTGTGTGTGTGTGTGAATAGGAAATGAAACATTACAGTTATATAAAAACTCTGTAGTCATGGTGGTTGTGCAGATGAATATCACCGGTGCTGCGATCTGGATAAACCCAGGTGTGGGTGTACTCACCATCATTGCTCTGTGGCCCGTCTCCATCATGTTCATCCACGTGCGTGAGGCTTTACGTAGCCTGAAGATCATCCCCAAATATGCCATGTACCAGGTGAGTCTTTACTCGACACACCACCATTTCAGTTTCTCTGTTCAGGTGTGAATAGTGGATTGTGATTGGCTGGAATGAGTTCAGGTGTGAATAGTGGATTGTGATTGGCTGGAAGTTCAGATAGTTTGTGTTTGTCAGTTGAATCTAAATGAATGCGGTGCTTTTAAACACCTGTTACCATAGTAACCTCCAGTTCCGGTTCCATCCAGAGTGAGGCAGCGATTGTACACATTTTCTAATGTCCTCACTGAGCTCCATGGAGGAGTTTTGCGTGTAGTCGAACTTCTATTGTGAATATGGAGATTTTCGTAAAAAGTCCGAGGCACAAGATGAATTTAAGGAAAAGAAAATGTTCAAATGAGAAATAGAATAAAAAACAGCACCAGGATTTACACCAACAGCTTCATTATAGAAGAGACGCAACACACACACACACGTTCCTATACTAATATACACAGTTAATATTGTGTGATTTCTTACACAACAACATAAACTTATAATCCATATATGGAATATGTACTGTATATTAAAAAAAGAAAAAAAATCAATATTATATATAAAAATCACAAAAGGAACAGATAAAAAAGTTTCTTTTTAAATGCTGTTTTGATTTGGATTTTAGTTCATGTACACAGTTAAATGAAAAATGCAATGACATTTGCTTCTTATTTTTCTTCTTATTATTATTATTTTACCCATGATGCCTTTGTGTTTGTGTTGTTCCTAAGCTGGTGCTGATCCTCAGTCAGCTGCAGACGGCCATCATTAATATTCTGGGCATGAATGGGACGATCGCCTGCAGTCCACCGTTCTCCTCCATACACCGCGGTTACTGTGAGTCTCACACCAGTCCAAATATTCAGTGTAGAAAAAAATAGGTATGAATGTATATGCCCATTAGACACACATATACTTCCATGTTCAGAGTCTCATGTCATCATTTTATAAAAATTTGCATATTAGATTGAATGACGAGTGGAAGCTTACACAAAGCCCTGCCCTCGAGTCCGTGCTATGCTGAGAACGAGTTCTAAAATTGCTGAATCAGCATGAAATTTTAGTCCTCCTGATAATTTGCATATTAAATGTGAGTGAGTCAGAGCATTATTAGTGACCCCATGAATAGCCACGCCCCTAAAACAATTCACACACACGGCTTTTTACAGAAGTGTTGAGTAAGTATGTTGAGGAAATCTGAAAACATCTTTTTGGATTTTTCCAATGTTTTCCTGTTTGTTTCCTCCAGTGATGAGCCAGCAGCTTCTGATTTTGGAGATGTTCATCATCACGCTGGTGACTCGGTTGTTGTACCGGCGTCAGTATGATCCCGTACATTACGGCGAAGTTGACGAGGAGAAGAACAGTGTTCTCGCCACCGACTCCAGTGAACATCATATGAAAAATAACAAGTGAAAAAACAAGGAATTTTTGTTTTGGGCACAACATCACGGTCTGAACCAACTTCAGCACAGACCTATGAATGTATATTTTTTATTTATATCTACAGCCTGCATGTAATCCCGGATTTTTATACTTTTTAATTGCTTTTTTTTTTTGCAACAAAAATGCAGAATAAATCCATGAGGAACAAGTTCTTCTAAGTTCTTTCATCATTTCTCTGAGAGTGTCTTCACCACAAGCTCTCTAGCTGACTGAGACTCAAACTTAATATTATAAATTTTATTCAAACTACCTGGAAGATCTGATCGATCATTTTGTCAGACTTCATGTGTAATGTTTTGTTTTTACATGATGCTTAAAAAAAAAAAAGGAAATTTCATGTAAAACAGTAGTGGGTTTATAATTGACCTGGCAGTGATCAGGGCAGAACTGGAACTGTGAGGTGTTTTATATTATTATTATTATTATTATTATTATTATTATTATTATTTAGCCAAATATAATACCTAAACCACCAAATGAGCCAAATACACATCTGGATGAGCTCAAATTCCAGCTACAGTGGTTTAAAATGAATGAATATGATCATACAGATGTTCCCAGCTGAGCAGCGTTCTTAGCTTAAGCTTTAACTTTGGGTTTCCTCAGTGTTGTCTGGTTTTCTCCTACAAACAAACAGGTAGCTGAAGGGTTGAGCTCAATTGCCCCAGGTGTGGGTGTGCAGGGTGAATTTTCCTGATTTGTCATGAATCATGAGAGAGGCTCCAGATCCACAGAACATAAGAATAAAGCAAAGGAATGTTTTGCCTGTTGTGCTGTAAATGAAATCACTAGCTACAGAAGGTTTTAGAAAAACAAAATAAATGTGTAAAGTCTATTAACAAATAGTAATAAAAGTCTAGTTGATTGCCCACGTTTAAACACGTTCTTTTATAAGGGTACTGTTACTAATATTACCCGTACTACAGATAGTCCCTGGGTTATGATGGCCCGACTTACATTTTTTTTAATATTACGGTGACGAAAGCGAAACGACAAAATGTTAAATATATGAACTTTTGCACTGCAGGGAAATAGAGGTGTATATGTGGTAGGATATGTTGGGACGCTGCCAGGATGTGAGCATCTCTTGCCTTCTGAGATGCCTGCGGTCGAGTTCAGTTGTCCTGGTGTTAGAGCACATTTATTTAGTTTTTTTCTTGTCTCTCTTCTTTTTATTGACATCACCAGGTGCATCTGGCTCCATCCTCCACTCGTGAGCCAGTGCTCGTCCCTGCACCCATACCACACTGTATAGTTTCTACATTACAGTAGTGTAAATTGCTCTGTTTTGCTAGATTATGTACTGTAATGTGTTAAATTATTAACAGTATACGACCCAATACTGATCACCATTCTCCCAGACTCCTCAGTAGGCTTGGACATGTCTCGGCTTACCATATTTTCAGAACGCATCTCCATTATAAACCAAGGGAATACCTGTACTGCACAAAGTATTGGCTCCCTCTCTACAACATGTGGCAGATGCCCTTATACAGATTCACTTACAAGTATTCATGCACCTGAGCGGTTAAAAGGTTAAGAGCTGGGATTCAAACTCACAACCTTCTAATCATGTTAACCACTGAGCTACACCTTCCACACCTGTCTGACATTCATGAAGGTCAAACACTCGCATTTATTACATCAAATATTTCGATTCTTATTTATTATTTTGTAGATTTATTCATTCTCCTTATAAACTCCTCCAGCTTCATTTCCGCCCTCCACGAGTCATCTGTGTCACTACCGGTAAAAAACACGTGCTGTGAACGTGAAGGCGCACACGTACAGGTTTCTACATACACTCACAGCTGCGCACTGTACGCTCCAACCGAACGTGACAGCGCGCACACAAACCCGCGAGCGCCCACTGGCGACGCCTGTCAGCTTCTGACCAATCAGGAGCCGCGTTTTATTACTTCCGCGGTTCCAAACCGACCAATTACAGAGCGGTCCATTGGAGCCGCAGTGTTGTTTCACAGCAACCATTCCGGCAGAGAGACAGAAGAGAAGAACAATAATTCTATTGTGTATTTTGGGGATTCTTTTATTGTATATATTTGTGATGGAAGAAAATATCATGGACATAAACAAGATTTCCGTTCGGATGCTTGTTGAGGAAGTGCAGCATTCGAGTGTGAGGTTTTGATGCTTTTTTGGGATCCAGTAACGGAACTGAACCATCACACACACACACACACACACACACACACACACACTAAAGGCTTTTATTTCTCGCCACGATGAGGTTGTCTGCGATTTTGATGAACACTTCTGCAAAAATTGAGTATTACTCCAGGTTTTCACCTTCTCCTCTCTCCATCAAGCAGTTCCTCGAGTTTGGTGAGTAAAGACATCAAGTTTTATTGCACTGATAACGATTTATGGTGTTTATTTACCCTGATTCACCTTTACAACACCAAATCTACTCTATCCAACCTATACACACTTCCTGTGCCCTTTAAAGAGCATTAAATGACCTAGAGTTCAAATGTTCTGACCTTTAGAGCAGATCCTGACCCCAGGTCATCAGAACATCTCATTACATCAGGGTTCACAAAACTGTGGTCAAAAAGTCATCATTTTCTCTACTGTTATAATTATATATGTATATAGGAGTTATTTTGTGTCATGTCATGTAGTATGTGATCCTTCGGTTTGTTTTTGTTTGTTTGGAAGTTTTTTTGTTCATGTTGCTCCGCCCACATTGAGGTTTATTGTGGTTTAATTAACGCATCTCTGGATTCTGATTGGTCGGAAAACTTCCATTTCATAATGTTCATTATGAATATGTATATTTGATATCAAAAAGGTTCAAGACCAGTTTTGTAACATGCCACCAGATGGCAGCACAAGGCTGCCCTCACAGTCACAAGGAGCACCATTGTGCCAAAAGACATCGTCCTGTGCAGCTGGTGCTATTCTGACCATCGAGCTCTCCTCACACGTGAGTGTCTCGCCGGAAACGGCACAAGCTCACATCCGCACCCATCCTGCTGACTTCACCTTCCTCCCGAAGACAAAAGTGGCCGTTTTGAGACCGTTGCGGAGATCCGGCGTGAATGCAGAAGATGCTCGAAAAGAAAAGAAGAATTCCAGCACACGTTCCAGAAGAACCCTGGGAGCCATATTACTGTGTAAAGGGACTGTTTTGAAGGTCATCATGTGGAAACAGAGATAAATAAAGTATTTTCTTATAAACAGATCTCGTCTGCAGGCTTGTTGATACCACGGTGACAGACGTGACGATGTGTCGGGGTTGTGTGAGTCGAATTTAATAGTTCAAGCAAATATTTGTTTTGGAACATTGAAACCTTCTAGAAGACGTTTTCACCAGTCGAATTATTGGATAAAAAGTTTAGCATCATTATTATTATAATTATTTGTTTTGGTCAGTGCCATTAAACATTCCATTACAAAAATGCAAATATTTAGACTAAAACTGTCAAATTCTAACAGCAGATTTATTATTATATAGTAATTAAATATATTCTGTACTACAGCGCTGACGAGTCCTGGATTGTGATTGGTCAGAAGGCGTTGATGTGTTTTCTGTCGAATAGATGAATAGATGATATTCGAATAAAAGACATGTAAACATGGAATATACAAGTGTGTGATTGAGGCAGTGAGTTGCTCAGTGAAATGACACGGTGTATAAATATTGAGGTGAAATGTGCAGAAAAATTAGATAAAAATACTCAGTGATTACACAGAGATCACACAGTGACTATAAAACTGAATGTGCAGTGGAGTGAAGAATGAGGTATGAGGTAACATGGCAACGCAAATGACAAGAGTGCAAACAGCATTAATATCGTACAGCACGTGCGTTTATAACCGTGTTTTACTGCTTTATTATACACTGAATTGATTCATCCAGAGCAGGTCTGTGACTTGGGTTGCCAGGGTGGAGAACATCCTCGGAAACTTTCCATGAGAACTTTATCTGGGGAATTTTGGGAAATGTTCAATGTTGCATCCTAATTTTCTGCACATGCTGACTCAGCAATAAACCTTAAAACACTTACTATTACCAGTGAAACAACTTTTATTATGATGTTGTTATTATTTAGTATTTTACTCTATATGATTATATTTATTAGCATTTTATTATAAACCAAACTGGCAACATTTCTCAACAGAAATCTACCAGGAATTAATGGGAATTTACAGGAATTTATTAGAAATTAGAAATTTCTATAAACTGAATTGTATACAGACATAAATCTAAACATTTAGTTTAGTCCTAAGCTGAGGTGCATGTAAACTAACACACATTTAACTGCTCTATTGTATAATTCAGTTGCACAATAGTTTACACACAGCACAAGACACTTTTTCGGTTCTCCCTGTCTGACCTCACGGGTTTTGTGTGACCTCACAGGAGATGTTTGGAGGAGATTTGAAGGAGATGTTTGGAGGAGATGTGCTCTGTTTGTTTGTTTTCCCGTATTGTTCTCCAGATGACAGACTGTGATAAAGACTTGTTGATCCTGAACACCAGCTTCTCGAACAGCAGGAAGTCAGGGTTATTCTCGAA